>NC_066570.1:9452770-9715709 GCF_024679095.1 Eriocheir sinensis
GACTGAATTTATCGTTCCACGGATATCACTTTGCATATATTTATTTTTCTACACAGGCAAAAAAAGGGCGAAAACTTTACTTGGAACACAATTTTCTGGAAACAACTGCTCCGTTGTAATTAAGGAATGGTCGATTTTTCTCGATGCTACAATACATAAAGTATTTATTAATTTCAGAAACTCGGTCATGGTTCTGCTTCGTGGGTCGCAGCTTTAGCACAAAAATCACAACTTTTTATCATAAAGAGGCTGTACAGTTCTATATTAATTCGCTATATTACCAGTATGACAATATAAAGATAATAAAACAATTTCTTGTCAGATGCCTTGATATTTAGAAAAAGAAAATAGCGCCGATCAAACAGAAGTCTACTTATAACACCGAAGTTGCACTGTTTCAGAATAATTTCCCTCAGCACCACCCCAGGTAAGCTCAGGTGCCGTGTCAAGGTGAACACATTACGACACTACAGCACACCAGCGTCAAGGCCTCGAGGCGGCTACACAAGCACATCACTCCTGTACCACAAAAATGAATACACCGAGCACTACGTGAATTCCTCTCGTGAACTCGCAATTTTTTTCCAGTAAGGGTCACTATTAAGACAACCTTAGGCTATTCTGCCACGGAGTTTCCTGATGCTGTGTGAGTCTGATGATGCATTCCCCAGAAATGATCATGAACAGCGGCACTAGAACAAAAATAAATATCTTGTGTCCCCGCCTCGCTGTGGCCGCGTCAAGTCAGTCCCGAGTTTGCACGTCAACATCGAGCCTCCGACACACGCTGACAGGCAAAGAAACCTTACTTTGTCCTGGGTGAAGGTTTTGCCAAGAAAGCAAGCGAAATGCTAAGAAAAGAAAAAAACTAGGTTCTTACTTTTCCGCGGCTCACGGATCGAAGCCCCTCGTGACACAGCTAAGGGGAGGGGAGACACGCCGCCGAGCCTGAGGGGTTCACCGCCGACAAGGAGCACGAGTCACTCAAGGAACACCAGAGAAAGTCCTTGTTTATGTCTTGAGGGTGAGAGGTTCAGCCTCGCACATAGCCCCAGAGAGCCTGTCCCTCCGCCAGGCAGCGCCCTCACCATCACTCGCTCCAGTGGGAGGGGAAAGCGTTTTAGCTATCGTCTCCGTCGATATCCTCCTCCACCTCTTCCATAGTCTCCTCGTGACGCTCACAACACCAGTGCTGTCCAGTAGAGGCACTAGCGACACCCACTGTGAGCGGCAGCCCACCCCAGCTGCCACGCAACGCTTGCCTCGCGTTCCCCCTCCACGCTAATGCACCTTACCGACGTCACCTGAAGCTCTTCTCCCCAGAGTGACCGAATTACCGTAATAACTACTTCTGAGCAGTTCAGCGCCTGACAGAAGAGCGTACTAACCAGTAAAGAACGTATGAAGAACTCGTAAAATTAGATTTGGCATCGGCCGCGTTATGAAACAGCTGAGCATCAACGGAGTCGGCGCCGCCCCTCCACCGTGCGCCGCTCGATCAATGACAACAACTCGCCCGCCACCACCAGCCAGGGTGCCGCCAAAGGCCAGCAGCACCCACGCACCACCGCCCTGGGCCACCTTCCTGCTGTGCCTGGCATGGGAACGTACACGAGTAGGCACGAACATAAATCCTTGGTCAAGTTTTCCGTCAAGGAATCGCTTGATTAAAAATATATAAATAAATACGAAGGATGTGGCATGAAAGAGAGGGAAGGGAGATAATGGAGGAAAGAGGGAGGGAGGAGGGTAAGGGGGAAAAGACAAAAGGTGAGACGAGGATGGAAGTTAGGGAGGTGGGATGTAGTAGAGCGTGGGGTCATGAATCTCATGAGCACGTAAAACCAAGATGCTTTGACATGGCACAGCTCTCCCCAGGATTCCCTCGGGTACAATTGCTGCAACCAAGCAGTTTCTTGTTTTACAAATTTCACCATGCCCCCTCATAGTTCCCTTGTGTCCAACCCCTCTCAGTGTCCACGTCCAGTGCCTATAGCCCCACTAAACCCCTCTTTTATCCTGCCCCGCCCGAATCATAACTCAGTCGTGTCTTTTTTTCCTAAGTAGATCTTGGGTCACGTTCCAGCACCTGCCCCGACCAGTGTCTCTAATATGTTCCTGGTGCTCTTACTCCACTCAAGTGTCCCAACCCTGGCAGAGTTCGACCTCAGCCCCGCGTCCCGCCTGAACCGCCCGATGGTGCGAGGTGAACACCGAAGTCTACTAGTATTAGACGACAGGTGAACACAGGATGCCTCAACAACGACGCACTTACTTACAGCCATGTAAGGTTTTGTTATCCAAGGCCTCCTCGGTCTCATTCTGATTTCTTAGTCCTTCTTAGTCGTTCTTGTCTTTTCACTGTCTTGCCTACTTCTAAGACAGAAACGTGAATAGAAGTCAAACACTTCCTCTAGAAAATGCTGAGCAGCGCCGCGCCCACTACTACTGCTGCTACGGGGGTGGCTGCAGTAGAGGCGAGGATTAGCGGGGAGGAAGAAGCAGATGCTAAAAATAATGACAACAAACAGATGTTATGCTTTCGTATTGTGTTTGGTAACTAGATGAACGTGCTCGTGCATCTGGTCCAGAAAAAAAGCCAAAGTGTTTAAAAAGTCGTAAGTATACAAAGTTATTTAGCTGATGAGAGTCAGCAGATTCTTTAATACACACTTCCATCTGATTCGTAAAAGGTAAATGTTTCCCAAAATACAGTTGTCCAACAAAAGCATGGTGGACATTAATTCACGGTATTTTGGTAAATAAAAGAATCTTATTTCACAATAATGTGGTCCTTTCCAATGCTGCTTCAACGAGTTCTAACTGCATAAAAACGTATCTTTTCAAGATAACATTAACGTATCTTTTCGGTTAGTTTCGTTGACACCGTAACACAAGGCCGCTGATGTGACTTTTCAAATTTCAACAAAGTTTCTTTACTTGAATTTTTTAAGTAGTTTCCTTAGCACGCACGCACGCACGCACGCTGGCACGCTCGTGAAATGAAGGAACTGCAGGATCACTCTCCACAATTTTCTGTCTTAGGTATGTTGAGGTGACAGAGCTTTTAGCTTACGATAGCAACTTTATTATTTTTTCTGGTGTACCTATTGCATTACATTTAATAATAATTATGGCGAGGGACGAGTGAACGGAGGGAGCCCACGCGCTCCCTGTGCTCTGTTTCTAGTGAACGATGCACAAGTGTGGATCAGCTGACGCACCACCATCGTGGCGGTCCACCAAAACATCCAGGCAAAAGAGCTTGCAGATAACGTTTATTAAAAGCAGCCAAAATCATAGCCAAAGTAGACGTTCGTGGGAGATAATAAGACGATGCATAAAATGACAGAGGAGGATTATGCGGAAGTGTCTATTGTTTACTACTAACACTCCCGACTAATAAACGCGCCGCGCACCTCCATGCTGGCCTGGAGTGCCTCACGTCTTGGGTGAAAGAGAAAGCACGCACACTCGCTCGCACGCACACGAAATGATGGAACTGTGGGGATACGCTACTATCGCTTTTACCATTTGTTGAGCACTGTTTCGTAACCAAATAACTGTTAGCATTGTACCCGACGCCAGACCTTCACTTCCACTCACGTCTAAATCAAATTTCTTCTGTACTTCTCCTACTCTAACCACTCTAACACTACTTTACTTTCGAGTCACCCAACTCTTTCTCTCCCCTGCCTTCCTCTCCTTCACCTCCGTACCCTCCCTTGCACTCCCTCTCCTTGCAGCTAGCCAACGCAGAAGGCACCAAGCACCCAAGAATGACAATCACACCACAAAACTCTCTCTCTCTCTCTCTCTCTCTCTCTCTCTCTCTCTCTCTCTCTCTCTCTCTCTCTCTCTCTCTCTCTCTCTCTCTCTCTCATCTTCATTTTATACATTTGAACAATACTTTGGGGTAGTTTTTAGAGCTCAATTTAATAGGTAAATATAATTATATATTAATAAATACGACGATAACTAAGCACTCAGAGACAGACTGATAGATAGGTAGATAGAAATGGATATATGCGCAGACAGACAGACAACTATACCCTGTGTCTACTAATAACGGGTACATAAAAAAACAGCTTTCACACACACACACACACACACACACACACACACACATATGGAGAGAGAGAGAGAGAGAGAGAGAGAGAGATACATAGATATAGATAGACAGGAAGAGATGACAGACAGAGATAGATAGGTATGTTCAGGTAGGTATAGATGAAACATACTTAGATAATAGATAGATAGATAGACATATACAGATACAGACATTTAGATAAGCCGGTAGATATAGCCTACCGATTACATAACGACCTAGATAGATAAGTATGGTGATAAATACACATCAGCATATGCATACATAAACTTAAAGAGACATATAGAAAGAAGGATTGATAAAGATGGTCACACATATAGACAGATGTTAATGGACAGACTAAAATAAACCATGACTAACACCCCTTGTCACCTACATTCTCTCTCTCTCTCTCTCTCTCTCTCTCTCTCTCTCTCTCTCTCTCTCAGTTTGATCCCTTTCCCGAGCAACTGTTGGTAGTATTGCGATTTCCGTTAAACACAGCTAAGTACAGGTAACTCTCGATTTACGCGAGTTTGGTTTACGCGTTTTTTTTAAAATAACGCGGGGTCCAAAATCCAGATAATTAACTATGGGGCGTCAAATGACTTAAGGTTCACTATATTTAGGGTAATTATCATCATCATCATCATCATCCTGTCTCATACATACTGAGTGGCAGAGTTAGATGCTGCGATCTGCATTTTTTTAAACACATGAATCTAAAATGGTGTACTGTTGTAGGTAAGTGTGTTTGTGTGTGTGTGTGTGTGTGTGTGTGTGTGTGTGTGTGTGTGTGTGTGTGTGTGTGTGTGTGTGTGTGTGTGTCAAACAGGCACTTAAAGCGTAAGTGTATCAGCCTACTTGAGCATCTCTCTTACACACACACACACACACACACACACACACACACCATGCCGCCATCGCTCCGTTAAAGAGGATGGAATAACATCGAACACACACACACACACACACACACACACACACACACACACACACACACACACATACACACACATTTCCATGAGAATGACACTTTAATACAACGCTTTTCACTCCACTCACATAATGTCACATTTCCTCCTTCCATTTTCCTTTATTCTCTCTCTCTCTCTCTCTCTCTCTCTCTCTCTCTCTCTCTTTTCGCTTACCTGATGTAAGAAACAAAACTATAAAAATATCTTGCCATCAGGAAAATTTAATCATTCAAAATAGGTAGTTATGTAGCATCGAATTTAAACTCAGCACCCCCACCTCCACCACCCTCACCACCACCCCCACCTCCACCACCCTCACCACCACCACCACCCCCATCACCAATACCACCCCCCCACCACCACCACCCCCATCACGAATACCACCCCCATCACCAATACCACCCCCATCACCAGTACCACCCCCACCTCCCATCACCAATACCACCCTCACCACCCCCATCACAAATACCCCCCCCCCCACCACCACCCCCATCACCAATACCACCCCCCCACCACCACCACCCCCCATCACCAATACCACCCCCCCCCACCACCACACCCAACACCAATACCACCACCCCCTCACCACTAACCCCACCACCACCACCCCCATCACCAATAACACCACCACCACCACCCCATCACCAATACCACCACCACCACCACCACCCCATCACCAATACCACCACCACCACCCCATCACCACCCCCATCACCAATACCACGCCCACCACCCCCACCACCACCCCATCACCAATAACCCCACCACCAACCCCATCACCAATACCACGCCCACCACCCCCACCAACACCCCCATCACCAATACCACGCCCACCACCCCCATCACCAATAACCCCACCACCACCACCACCCCCATCACCAATACCACGCCCACCACCCCCACCAACACCTTCATCACCAATACCACGCCCACCACCCCCATCACCAATACCACGCCCACCACCCCCACCACCACCCCCACCACCACCACCACCACCACCACCCCCACCACCAATACCACCACCACCCCATCACCAATACCACCACCACCCCACCACCAATACTCCCCACCACCCCCACCACCACCCCCATCACCAATACCACCACCAGCACCACCACCCCCACCCCCACCGCCGCCCTCATCACCAATACTATAGAGCCACTCTACCCACCTCCATCGCTAACTATACCAACAACACCACAACCACAACACCAGCACCACCACAACAACACTGCCAGTACCTCTCCTTCCACCACAAGCACCAGCACCACCACCATCCACAACAATAATATCCCTCCCCCCCTTTACAACCCCCACCATAAACTCCATCACAACCACCACTTCCACCACCATCACTACCACCACAACAACCAGCAATAACAGTAACAACTTGACTCCTAAACCACACCCACCATTGTAATACTGAGCCTCGTGCAATCCCCTTCCCCTTTCCTCCCTCCTGCCCCTCCCATCCTACCCTCGCATCACTCTTCTTTTTTTTTTTTTCTTCTCCCCTCCCATCCCTACCTTTCCCCTCCCTTCGCATCCTCTAACCTTCCCCACTTCGATTTATTACTCCCTCGTTCTTCCCCTTTTGAATCCAGTCCCATCCCCTTCCTTTCCACCCATCCCACTACATCCCTCTACTCCCCCTCCCTTCTAGTCCCTTTCCCATAACACCCCTTCCTTCTACTCCTCCTCCTCCCATCACATTCCCCACCCTTCTTCCTCACCCCCCATTCCACCCTCTTCCTCCCCTCCTTTCTCACCCCTATACCGCCAACCCCTTCCTCTCGTTGCCATTCTCTTCCCTCCCCCATTACATCCCTCCAGCCTCCACCTCCCTCCCATTCCATTCAAAACCTTTCCCTACACCCCATCAATGCTATCCCTTTGATCTTCTTCCCTTACATCCCTTTTTTGGGGGGAGGGTAATAGTAGATATTCAGCATACTTCCGCGCTAAAAAAAAAAGATTTGTTGCTTTTTGATATACTTACAAATCGTCTCTCTCTCTCTCTCTCTCTCTCTCTCTCTCTCTCTCTCTCTCTCTCTCTCTCTCTCTCCGTTGTGTGCGTGACCTACTAGTTGCTGCGCGCCATGTCCCAAATTCAGAATTCGGTGGACTATCTCGTCCACTCCTTTTCCTCTTCCACCCCTGCCATTTCACTTCCTTGTCCTCTTCCTCCTCTTCATTCTTCCTTCCCTTTCCTTCTGCTTGTTTTCTGTTTTTCCTTCCTTCTTCTTACACCCCACCAACTCTTATTTCCCTATCTTCCTTTCCCTTCTTCATGTTTTCCTTCTTTCACATTCTCCTCTATATCCTCCACTCTCTGCTTCTGCCTTGCGTTTCTCCTTTCCTTCCTTCTATTTTACCCTCTTTCTTTATTTTATTGTCTTTCTCCTTGTCTTCCTTCTCCTCGCTATCTGTTTCATTTCTCAACATATTTGTCGTCGCATCTTTTCCTCTTTCTTCCTTTACATCATCATCCTCATTTTCATTTTCATCATCACACCAATCCGTTATATTCTTCTTCACTTTCTTCTCCTTTCATCATCATCATAATCATCGTCATTTTCTTCTGTTGCTTTCCTTCTTCTTACTACCACACTTTTAATTTCTTCTTCTTCTTCCTCCTCCTCCTCCTCCTGCTCTCCTCCTCCTCCCCTTCCTTCAAGTATTGACCCATGCAAAGGTCACGATATAGTACCTTCTCCCATGCAAAGGTATTTCTCTCTCTCTCTCTCTCTCTCAAACTTACATACTAGGTACTATTTTAAACTTTGTCACAGATAGTAAAGTTTACTTAACACTGATTTCTTTCAATAAAAATACTACTACTACTACTATTACTTCTACTACTTTTTTTATTTTTTTTATTTACGTCTCCGCCTATTGCGCCGGTAGGCATGCTTGAGGGGCCTGGATGGTATTCGGCACCAGCCCGTCATGGCGCAGGCAAGTGTTTATAGTGGCGCCATCTTCTCTTGACTACTACTACTATTACTACTAGCCTACTACTACTTCTACTACTACTACTACTTCTTCTACTGCTGTTATTACTTCTACAACTACTACTACTACTACTACTACTGCTAATAATAATAATAATAATAATAATAATAATAATAATAATAATAATAATAATAATAATAATAATAATAATAATAATAATAATAATAATAATAATAATAAAGACATCATATCCTGAGAGTTGCATGGTAAAAAAAAAATCACCTAAACATCTGAGCATTTCGATGACTGAAGGACGAAAGAAAGAACACAACGGATCATGCTAGGCTCTGATTGGTCACCTACTGCAGTCCAAACAGTTAAGGACGCACGTGATTGGCTAACGCAGCAGAACGGGGAAGTGACGTCACGGGAGTGTTTGGCGCATAATGGCGTACAGGAAGCGAACCGATTTTGGGGTAACAAGGAGTAAAGGAGAAGAAAAGGGAAGACGAGATCGAGGAGGAGGAAGAAGAAGAAGAAGAAGAAGAAGAAATGTGGAAGAATAAGGAGGGAAAATTATGAGAGGAAGACAGGAAGGAAGGATGAGAAGATAAAAAATTCTGAAGAGGAAAGAGATGAAACGAAAATGAGGAAATGCAGTCGAAAGTAGGAAAATAATGGAGGAGTAGGAGGAGGAGAAGGAGGAGAAGATGAAATAGAAAACAACGGAGGAGGAGGAGGAGGTAGAGGAAGAGGATGGAAACTTAACGAGTCACAATGTTCATATTATTTTTTTCCTGATTCGTTCCGCTTTCGCACTTTCATATTTTCAAATGAGTTGCTTAAAGCCAACCTCTCTCTCTCTCTCTCTCTCTCTCTCTCTCTCTCTCTCTCTCTCTCTCTCTCTCCTCGTGAAGTACCTCAGTGTGACACATTTCTTGGCAGTATTTACGGCGCCGATGAGATGGAAGATAAGGAAGAGGAAGAGGAGGACGGGAGGAACGAGATGATAAGAAAAAGTAGGAGGACCGGTGTGAGTGGAGGAGAGAGAGAAGACGACTAACATAAAGATCGATGACCGTGATGCCAATGCAGTGGAAAATAAGGCTGAAGAAACCGTGAGAATAAGAACACAGAGGAGGAGCACGAAATAATGAATGAGATCGAAAGCAAAGGCGAAGAGCAGAAAGAGGAGTTCGAGGAGGACAAGGAAGATGATGGAGGGAATAAAATGTAGTCTTGTAGAAGGAGGAGGAGGAGATGAAGTAGGAAAGTCGCCTGCAGGTTACTGTACATTCGCTGTTTCCTCCCTACCACAGAAATATGCCTCCCCCTCCTGCTCGATCCCTGTTTGCCACCTCCTCCTCTGCTTCCTCCTCTGCCCGCCTGCATCGCTACATGTCTTTCATCCTTCTCTAAATTCCTCGAGCTTTGCAGGTTAACTGAGAGGCGTGGCGAGAAGAGCGTAACAGTACACCAAGCAACTACGTTGGGAAAATGCCACTTTAAAACAGTTATATCGAGAGAGAGAGAGAGAGAGAGAGAGGGGGGGGGGAGGGGGGGGAAACGAGGTTGGGGATGGGTGGCTCCCTACGTAATATTAAAGGGACTTTCCTCCCACACTATTGGTCCCGTTTTCCTCCGTGACCTTGGCCCCGTTGAGGGGCAAGGACGTGCGGCGAGTAGACTCCCTAAATTGCGCAGTCCCTTCACTGTGATTGATCCCTTGTGGAAATCTGGACGGATGCTAGATAGATTTTATTGATTCAAAGAGGTTTTTTTTTTTTATCTTCATATTTTAAGTGGTCCTGAAACACATATTAGTGAGGCACCCCTGCGCTCCGGGAGTACGGGTATTTAGCTTAGTGGGCCACTCATACTTCCATTTTCTTTCCTTGCAGTCCCGTTGCTTTTTTTAGGGGTAGCTTTATATCAGGATATAAATACTTATGAAAAAAATCTTCCAATTACTCACTTCCTTGATTATAATATTTTAGAGTAAAATATAAATAAAATTAGCAAAAAAATTACCCCTCTTAAGTATGTTATTTTATAGAGGTCGTTACATCCGCTGGCAATACCTTATTTCTTTCTCCTTCCACCGCCACAACGAGCGATGCTGAGCTGCTGATACTTTAGCAAATGAAAGTAACATTTTACGGTCACTCATTGAAAACTAAAGTATCGAGGTCAAGTTAGATTAAGAAACTTTGCTAGACATAATGGAATACATAAATATCACTGAAAAATGAAAAATATTGGGAATGGTCTTTGTCCTGTATTGGAATAAAAGTGGCTATTGAAGATGACACTTGTTTATCCCAAAGCAGAGAGAGAGAGAGAGAGAGAGAGAGAGAGAGAGAGAGAGAGAGAGAGAGAGAGAGAGAGGAAGCAAAATGCAAAAAAAATGTGCACTAGGATGAATGGGTTTAAGTTGGATAAGTTCAGATTCAACAAGGACATAGGCAAGAAATGGTTGACCAACAGTGGTGGATGAGTGGAACAGACTTGGCAGTCAAGTTCAGTGCCATTACGATAGATACATTAAAAATAGATAAATTCAGATAGTAAGGTTAGGTGAGGTTAAGGCCTCTTGCAGTCTCCTTATGTTCTTCTGTTCTTAATCAATAGAAGCATACACCGGGGGGCGCGTCGCCTCGCCCACCGTAAGTCAGTACGAGTCCCTTGGGACAAATCCCTAATCCCAGTACTTTTTTCTCTTTACAGCGTAGAGCAACTACCTCATGACAAGAATTAATTCCTCAAGCCACCAACTCCCCTTGGCTTCCTCTACTCGGGATTGTCTCTTACATAAGCAACCCGGTGAGCAGGGTCGGCTTCTGGGTAGAGCGCCATGTGCCCGTAGAACCAGGGTTGGCATTCACGGACTATGAATGTAAAAGTACTCGATCAGTCTCACAGAGTAACTGCCAGTTTGACATGCTGAATCAACATTTCCTAAGATAGATATGTTTCGAAACACCTTGATAAAGAAGCTCTCAAATTCAACGACCAAGAATTAAAGGTTTCTAAATTAGTCATCCAGCATTTCCAATATGCGCTTTTAGGTGTTCCGAATGTCTCTTATGGAGAGGGGGGGACTCAATTACTCACGACAGTCGGTAGTCTTGGCTGGAAATCAGTCACACTTTACCTGCAAACGAAAAAGATATTATTATTCGCAAGTGATTAACGGTGTATTCTCTCTCTCTCTCTCTCTCTCTCTCTCTCTCTCTCTCTCTCTCTCTTCTGGCACTAACTAAAAATGATTGACAATACAGTTGGCAACCCTGCTAACGAGGGTCCTTAATTGTTACAATGAGAGAGAGAGAGAGAGAGAGAGAGAGAGAGAGAGAGAGAGAGAGAGAGACTACAACAAAAAACAAAATATTCAACGAACAAGGCGAGAACAATAAAGAAAACAAAGGAAATAAGTCGAAGGGTCCCCCATGGGTCCCAAGGACAGGGTTCCTTTCTTAAACCATACCCAGGGCGCCCGTCCCAGGCCACTCAGGTACGGGCGTTATCTAACCAAGACTGTCGATGTAAAAAAGTGTAAGTTAATAGCTACGCCAATCACTTACTGGGTTCGTGATCGCCTCCAGCTGTCGCTTCAAAACAACCCGTTTTCTTTCCCCATTTTCTTCCTTTTAATGCAAACTGTACGAAATCGTATTCTAGGAACTTAATTATTTCGTTGTTTGCTGCACATTAACGTCAAGGTAACTCTGCTGTTCGATGTCTTGTTATCTACGAACATGCTTAAGGGGAAGAAAAAGAAGATAAGGAGGAGATTGGGGCAGGAAAAAAGCAAGGAAAAAATAATATGGTACAAATATCAAGGCAGACAGGAACGAAGGACGGAAGGAAGGAACGAGGGAAAGTTAAGACTGTCTTGCCATATCTGCCGCCCAACTCATGGGCTGTCACCCCCCGACGAAGGTCCATCACGGAGGGACAAATCTAGAGATGGATGGATGAATGGATGAGGAGGTAGGAAGATGAAGGAGGAGGGAGGCAGTGGCGGATCCAGGGGGGGGGCACCCCTTAGGACCTAAATTGCGCCCTTTCAAAGATTCACTGAGACCTGGGGGGTAGCATTCCTGTGAACACTACTACTAGCCTACTATTTATAATGATAATAATAATAATAATAATAATATACTACTTCTACTATTACTTTTACTACTACTACTACTACTACTACTACTACTACTAATAATAATAATAATAATAATAATAATAATAATAATAATAATAATAATAATAATAATAATAATAATAATAATAATAATAATAATAATAATAATAATAATAATAATAATAATAATAATAATAAGAAGAAGAAGAAGAAGAAGAAGAAGAAGAAGAAGAAGAAGAAGAAGAAGATAATAATAATAATAATAATAATAATAATAATAATAATAATAATAATAATAATAATAATAATAATAATAATAATAAGAAGAAGAAGAAGAAGAAGAAGAAGAAGATGATGATGATGAAGAAGAAATAATAATAAACATACAAAACAAATAAAGGAAATTGCGAACATTATCGTATTTGTATTTAAAAAAAAAAAAACGCGCCAAGCGGCGCCAGATGGATTTGGTGGATTCATATTTTGCTTTCTTCCTTAAGTATGTAGATCTAACATATCAAACCTTTAATTGCAATGCTAGCAAATATTATGTGAATATTAAACAAGAAATAGGCATATATATATATATATATATATATATATATATATATATATATATATATATATATATATATATATATATATATGGTATGGCGCCCATCTTGTATATTAGCACCCCCCCCCCCTCCTTTCACCTGGAGCTGGATCCGCCACTGGTCAGGGAGGTCTGGCAAACCCCCGGCCGCGGGCGTCGGTGTTACCATACCGCCCACACTTATCATAATATGCCTCTCAAAGTGTGTATATCTCATCATTTTATAAAGAAATGGGCTTCCTCTACTCGCAAAGTTATATTTCAACTTGAAAAACGCGATTTATAAGCATTTACACGTAAATATGATCATTTTGTTAGCGTTTACTACACCTCCGAGGCTTTGTGAATCCGCGCGCTAACCTGTGACGTCATCGATTAAGTGGGAGTTATTACCCCGCGAGCTTTGTGGATCGCAATTTTGTTGAGGGCCAAAATTACGCACTAACGCTTTGTGGATCCCGCCCCTAAGGCTCATTATCTCTAGCAGGTACTTCCAGGACCTCACACACCACACACCCCATCCCTCTTGCTCAAGAGGGGACAGTAACCGCTCCTTGTCAGAGGAGAAATCCCGGCCTGAGCGGGGCTCAAACCTTCACTTGCAAGGCCGCGAAGCCTGGCAGTGCAGAGCTTTATTAACCACTTAGCTATCGGAGCGGTGATTTTTTTTTTTTTTTTTTTAACGTTTCTGCCTATGGCGCCGGTAGGCTTTCTTGGTGGGGCCTGATGGTCGGCCCCAACTCGCTATGGAGCAGGCAAGTGTTTACAGTGGCGTCATCTTGCTTGGTTCATGCTGCCCCCTCCGGAGCTCATTTTTGAGCCTCTCTTTAGAGAGAGAATCTAGAGTCCGTGTTGATAGGTGGTCTTCCACTCATTCACTCTTCCTCTCCTATCCAGCACCCCCTCCCACACATACAAGAGGAGAATATCGCGTGCCTCAGCTCGGCAGCTGCACGGAAGCTTGCACGGAAACACTCCTGGTTTCCTTGTTCACGCGTCGTGAGGCACATCACTGCCCGCCACGACCCAACCACAGCCAAGGCCTCCCCTCCTTCTTCACACACACACACACACACACACACTTTTTTTCCTGGTGTGGTGGACTACAGAGCTGAGCTGCCACCCGGCAGACTGAGGTTCGCGTCTTGTTTATGGCCGAAAAATTTCCGGTGACAGGAAAGGCTACTGTTCCCCCTTGATCAAGAAGGACGTGATGTGTGGGGTTCTAGTCGTCCCCATGGATCCGTGAATATGTAGTTGAGCTGAAAATGAGAAGGGTACTATCACAATCGAGAATTCAGCACCTGATAAGACCATAAGCGAATGAAACACACACATATACCGTTATGTGCTCAAGGTCGTCCATGCTTTGTTCCTGAAGGAGAATAATAACATCCCAGGAGAGGACGGGCTGCGGCGGTGTGCACGCGGTGTGCCAGTGACCGCCCTTCTGGAGTATTTATAGAAGCCTTTACGACGTTCCACAAGCTACATGCCCCTTATACCTCCGGCAAGGGGTACGAGGGCGAGGGTATGTGACTGCGGCTGGGAACTGCATGCATTTAGGCCTCGGAGTTCGCGTGTTTGAAGGGCAATTATTGTGTATGAGTGGCGATTGAAATATAAATAATTATTAGGTTTACGTCTCTCTCTCTCTCTCTCTCTCTCTCTCTCTCTCTCTCTCTCTCTCTCTCTCTCTCTCTCTCTCTCTCTCTCACACACACACACACACACACCCACACACCAGACGTTCACAAAGATTCATCACCAGGGTCTCCTGACAGGGGGTCCGGGAATGATTGGGGGAGTGGATGAGTTGTTCAAATGTATAAGGAGAGAGGAGAGAGTGCCAGCAACTTTGACAGAAAGTAGAATGACCCAGATACACAAGGGAGGAAACAAGAGCAGGAAAGAACTGAAGAACTATAGGCCAATTGCTGTGTGTGATACGGTGTGCAAGATCTTCTTTGGCATTCTGAATGAAAGGTTGTGCAGAATGGTGGAAAGAAACGAGATATGTAATGGACAATGAGCAGAATGGCTTTGAGAAACACAGGAGAGAAGAAGACAACGTGTATGTGGTGAATGCTGTGATTGAAAGAGCAAGGAAGGATGGGCGGAAAAAAATATCTAGCTTTCCTGGACCTCGAGAAAACATATGATAAGGTAGATTGGAGAATGTTAACCAAGGTTTTGGAAGAGATCAGTGTGAGTGATAGGGTCATTAGGATTATTAGCAGCATGTATCTAAACACTAGGGCTAAATTCAGCATGGGGAATATAGACAGGATGGGTGACCAGTAAAAGGGGAGTGAGACAGAGGTGCGTCCTGTCCCCTCTACTTTTCGGGCTGTATGTAGAAGACTTAGCAATGAGAGTAAAACATACAGGTTATGGTGTGAAAGTGAGAAATGATGTGCTGAGTGTGCTGATGTATGCAGACGATGTGGTAATCCTTAGTGAGGACCACAGGGACATGCACTGACTGATTACGGCCAGGATTTCTGTGTTAGGTTCAGCAGAGAAAGTGTTGGTGGTGAATGGGGATTAGTCTGACATGGATAGGAATTGGGTGCTAGGTGGAAGTGTAATACAAAGAACAAGAGTATTGATATCTGGGTATGTTGTTAAATGAGAAAGGGAATGAGAAAACTAAGCATGAAAGAATAGCCAGAGCAAACCAGTGATAGGCAGGCTAGGTAGAGTAACAAGATGTAAGGCCCAATAAGTATGAAGTGGTGCGTGGTGTGTGGAAGGCGGTGGCAGTCCCCAATATTATGTATGGGCTTGAAGCGACGGTATGGACGAGGAATGAACTGGACAGGCAGGAAGTAGTGCAAAATAAGGCAGGTAGACTAGCCTTAAGAGACAATAGGTATGTGGCAGTGGAAGCGATCAGGGGGGATATGGGATGGAGCTCCTTCAGGGAGAGAATAGCCGAGGCAGGGTTAAGGTATAGAGTCAAGCTACAGAGAATGGATGAGAGCAAATGGGGAGAAGGGTATATGAATGGGACATGTATGGAAAGTGGATGAAAGACTCCATCAAAGTGGAAAATTAATGTGGGCGGGAAAACTGGGAATGTTTGTGAGAGGTGTTCTGAGGGATCGAGGTGTGCAAAAGAGAAATAAATTGGCGTGTGGATGAGAGAGGAAAGGAAGAATTGAAAAGAGGAATGACAGGGAAGCCAATCCAACCCAGCAGTGATGGTATAAGGAGAAGGACCAGCCTAAGTATGAAAGTTTCTATGATGGCAGTTATGGAGGGGAATGCTCTTCAGAGCCAGGACCAAGTCCCTAGAGGTGAACAACAAACAGAGCGTACAGATGGAAAAATGATGGAAGCAAGCTGTGCGTGATGTGTGAGAAAGGAGTGAATGAAACTGAGGAACACTTGCTGCTAGAATGTGAGAGGTATGACCATGCAAGACATGAGATGTTAAGGGTACTGGTGGAAGAAATAGCAGAGGAGGAATAGAGTGAGATGGAAATAGTAGTAGAGGGGAGGAATAACAGTGGTGTGGATGAGTGTGTTAAAGAAATCTTTGGAATTGCCTGGAGGATGCGAATGAGAGGCAGGGTTCCCCCCAGTGATTTGGGGAGGAGCAATATGAGTGCGACGCTGAATGAGGTGAGAAAAGGAAGCTACACACACACAGTCTCTCCCCCTATTTTTCCTCTCAGCAGAATAGCACGGGAGAACGCCGATCCAAAGGTTACACCGTCAGTGGACCACTGGGTGACTCCCGACTTCATGTTCAAGTTCATTGGGGAGGGGGGGGGGGGGGGGTGAAGCAAAGGACCAATCACAGACGCGCTGGCTCACGGGCCAATCAGAGACCTCAGATGCAAAGTTGGCCGAGCTGCAAGCAGGGCCTTCCGTAATCTCTACTCTGTTCCCTCCTACTATCTCGATTATATATTTCAATCCAAAGTTGAATGCAGCGTCCAAAATCGAAGTAGATCTTGGCTATGTCTATATACGCAATGATATGATTTGTTCTTGTGCCCTGGACCTTGCTTCATTAGAACTTTCCACCATCTGGCTAAGACTTAATAGGCGCACCTAACATCTCCAAAAAAAGACGTGGATTCAGTAAGGTTCTTAGCCAGAAGAAGGTAATGTAACTATTGGGTTTTGTAAAGAATATTATATTGCAAAAGGTCACAGATATTTTTAGTATTCTATTTCTTGTGCAAAACATTGAATAAACAACAGAGTCAGAATATGAAAATATGTTCATATTTTAAACAACTGCGGCCAGGCGCTGGAAGCCGGTAACAAAACACGGTCGCGGATATACCTACACCGATGGAACACGCATTAGCATTTCACATCCAAAATCCCCGCACAACTGATTTGCTTGACATTCTTCATTCTGGGTGTGAGTGGCGGCTCTTCCCCAGTCATTGTAAGCAAACTATTCTGGGTCTGGGTGTGCTTGGCAAGGGCCATTTACTCGAAAAGTTTGGGGCACACACGTGAAGGTTTTGTTCCTCCACAAGTCACACCTCTTTTTACATTCGTTTCGCATGATTATCGTGTCAATGGCTGTGTTTTCTGGGATGGAAGTGTTGCCCTGTCCTTCGGCTTATTCATACATGGATATCTGTCTACTTTCTTCCATGAATTAGACTTGAAGTCGGCCACATGTATGTGCAGGAATGTTCCTCGCATTAGCATTTCACATCCAAAATCCCGCGCAAGGTCACTTGATGTTTTCGTACTTCTGGCAGCAGTCCGTGCATGTTGCGGGTATCAGATTAATTAAATAAGCATGTTTTTACGACACAAAGCAGGTGATGCCATTTTATTCTGACTTTCGTGAGCTTTCACATTTATCTCTTTACGTTTATTTCATGGAGGCATAACTTACATTGTTACTTTCAGTTTTACTAGTGACAGAGATTTTGTGTTTATTACACTAGAATATCATTCAATTCTGTGAATAAAAAAACATAGAAATATTATCAGAGTGTGTATGAATGAATATAAAGATAAGCATATTCTTTGATCTAACGAGGGTCATATATAAATAACAAAAAAATCAAGAGAGGCTACTCTTTAGTCCACTACCCTCGCTCGAGACACAAAAACAGTCCCACCACCAAGTTTGTACCGCTCGAGTGGTGATGTTAAGTGAATACATCTGTACTGAATACATCTGTACTGTTTATCTCTTACCTAACTCTACCAACTATGTAAAATTGATTATTTGAACTCAAAAGTGGAGCATGTCTTGATTCATTCTCCCTCCGCTGAAATAATCATCTTAGAAGATTTCAGTGTACACCACCAGCTACGGCTTATCCTTTTTCAATGACCAGCCTGGTGAACAACCCTACAACCTTGCTCTCCACAGTGACCTACAGCAGTTGGCTAAGCGCCACTATAAACAATTGCCTGCACCATGACGGGCTGGGGCCGAATACCATCCAGGCCCCTCAAGCAAGCCTGCCGGCGCAATAGGCGGAGACGTATAAAAAAAAAAGAAAAAAAAAATCCCGCATGTATCTCTGACCGCCTTGGAGACACGCCCAAAAATCAAGACCTCTTCCTAACCTCTAATCCAGTGGTTCCCAAACTTTTTCTGGTTGTCATCCACTTTTCATACATGATCCTTGTCCATGCCCCCCCCAAACCATAACCCGTGACTACAGTGACTGTCTACATTCCTACACTCATTAGGTCCATATAAAAAAAAAAAAAACACTAGCATTTCCTGTAATTATGCAGAGCTTACTTACCATTAAAGGGGTGCTGATGTTGGCTTAAGTTCATATAACACTGAAGTATTCACAGGTGGGGTCAAACTGATTACATGGGGAGGTACACACGGAGATCAATGTTGCAACTGTGAATGTGTGGATAACTCTGAATAATTTGAATATCCTTGCTGATACTCAAGAATCAAGACCAGGTTATCATACAGAATCCATAGCTTAGGAAGCCTTAAAACTTCGTTGAGTTAAAATTATCTACTACCCTAAAACATATCCATGTCTTGTTATATATCAAGAACACAGAATCAGATAAAATAAGGTAATTACACAGACCCCCCCCCAAAAAAAAAAAAATGGGACGCATTACTCACGTGCCTGGCAGCAAGACATTGCACAAACCTGAGCTGAACCTGTAAGTTCCCTCCACTAGCTAGGGGAGGCGGTGGCTGAGTCGTCAAAGTAACGGCCTCGTGTTCAGGAGGACGCGAGTTCAATCCCCGTCCGGTGCCACCAAGCTGGGATTTTTCAGCCGCCGCCGAGTGGCTTAAAACTACCCACATGCTGTCCAGAAGACCACCTATCAACCCGGACTCTAGATTCTAGGATCAAAGATGAGCTCTGGGAGGGCAGCATGAGCCAATGCAAGATGGCGCCACTATAAACACTCGCCTGCGCCAGAACGGGCTGGGCCGCCCATCAGGACCTACCGGAAAGAAGCCTTGGACCGACCATCAGGATCCACCGGGAAGAAGCCTACCGGCGCAATAGGCTGCAATGTAAAAAAAAAAAAAAAAAAAAAAAAAACTGCCTACCCGCTAAACTCGTTTTGTTTTATCTGTCCACAGCCTCACAATATAGCCCCCTGCATTCTGTTATATGGCCCCCCAGGGGGCCATGGCCCCCAGTTTGGGAACCACTGCTCTAATCCTTTGACTTATTCTGTCAGTATTGATGATTTTTCCAAAAGAAACTGTTCTGTCCACTCTTAAACACATGATTCTACTCTGCATTACTCAACATCCTTTAACAGAAGACCCATCCAACTGATATTGCCGGATGCTTGACCTTCAACCTTGCTATCATTTCTAAATGGGGCTGAGGGAGCTTAGTCTCCTCTAGTGCCTCAAAAACTCAATTTCTCAACCTGTCAACTCCGCACAATCTTCCAAACATCTATCTCTAATTCTTCGATAACACTCAGCTGTTCCCTTCCACAATAAACATTATCGGCCTATCCTCGACCAAAAATCTGAGCTAGAAGCTTTATATCTCCTCTCTTACTAAATCATCTTCCTCAAATTATGCGTTCAGTATCATCGCCATCATTTTTTTTTTCATCCCAGATGCTATCCATTTACAAGGACATTGTCCGCACTCGTATGGAGAGTCCATCTCATAAGTGGAGGGGCTCCACACACATCCCTTTTGGACATAGTGGAATCAAAGGCTCTTCGTCTCATCAACTCCCCTCCTCTTGCTGACACGCTTCTACCTTATAAAATCCGCCGAAACGTTGCCACTCTTTCTATCTTCTATCGTCATCTTCATACAAACTGCTTTGCTGATCTTGCCAACTGCATGCATGTTACGGAATACTAAAGAAACGATTAGGCGCCAGTTTGCATTAGTTTTAATTTCCTGGTAACTTTGATCACCTACTTTCTTAATTCTTGGTACAAATTACATACATATGAGGTTCCGTTGAGCAGTGATTATATTAAAAACTGATGTGAAAACATGCAGTTACGGGCATAAGTAGGATAAATCCAAGTTCAGAAAAGAAATAGGCAAAAACTGGTTCACGAACAGAGTGGTGGATGAGTGGAACAAACCGAATAGGTACGTAGTTGAGACAAACAAATTAGAAACATTTAAAAAAATTAAATTTTTAAAAAAATTAAATGGACTAGATGCATTTATGGACGAGTTCTGAGGGAAATTGGTGAACAACCCATCTTTAGGATCTGCCTTGTATAGGCCGTGTGGCGTTTTTGTAATATCCTTGAATCCTAGTGTATCTTTGTGGACAGCAACATCACCACCACCAACAACGACAACAATGGCAACATCTTCTTCACACAAACACAACTTTCCGAAAATAACGAGATCAACAGACGATTGTGTTTGAAAACTCAACTGATGTGTGTGTGTGTGTGTGTGTGTGTGTGTGTGTGTGTGTGTGTGTGTGTGTGAAGACTGTCTCGGCGAGTCACCTTCGCCAGTGTCACGCCTATTATTAATACACTTCTACACTGGCAAAGTCGAAGGGTGGGGTAAGGGTACATGCCCGAGGCCCCCTACGAGCGACTGCGTGTAAGAGGAAGGTAGATTGACAGGGGGGGGTTAGAGCTGGGCAGGGTGGAGTTAAAGATGTGAAGTGCTAAAGAGAGAAGGGTTGGGGATGATAGAAGTGAGAAAAAGAGCAGGGCGAGAGGGACTAGGAGGGAGGAGATTGTGAGGGCAAGATGAAGGAAGGGGAAGGGGAAGGTAGCGGGATTGTGGTTCAGAGAGGTTGACGGTAAGAATAGACTGCCTTCAAAGCATCAAAACTATTCCAAGAGTGTCGGCCCTATCAAAACGTCAAAAAGCCTATCTTTTCAAAGCATCCTAAAAGCCGGATCTTATCAAGTTAGAAAAAATCTGAAACCGCCTGGATGTTATCAAATCATCAAAAACACTAGATGGCTTCAAAGCAGCAAAAATGGATAAAATCCAATCAATGCATCCAAAACTTCATATATTTACAAAATGTCAAAAATATCTTCAGATCTTAGCAAAACATTAAAACACATTATGTACAGGTGCAGCAGATGAACCACGAGGCGGCACAATAAGAACACAGGATACATATCAATACCAGTCTTTATTTCAAGTGACGCACTTGAACAATAAATAACCTAAGAACCATAAAATTGAAAGAAAAGAGTCATTCCTCCCTCTGAAGACAAAGGGTTACAATTAATCGGCAGCGTTCATAACTAGAAATGAAACAGCAGTATTTCATATCTTACTGAATGAATATTTCGAATCACTCCTGTACCTGGCCCCTGCAGATTGGACATGGATACTTTATGGCTTCCATGACGCTGTTGCAGCCTACACAGACCTGTGCATGATTGCAAGGCCTGAAGCAGACCGTTCTCTCTCGGGGTGCCAGACACACAGCGCAGGGACAATGATTCTGTTTCCGAGAAGGTTGATTTTCTTAGTCAGCAGCAGCTTCATCAGCATCATCTGAATCGTATCCATCCCCTGTGTGGGCCGTCTCTAGTAATAAAAGGTGCGTGTCCATCGTTTGGGTCACAGCTGAAATAAACTGCATGTGATTATACTGCCCGTTTCCTTGGTGGATGTTACCCCGGATAATGGAGTAGTTGGCCGGCATCTTATTGATACATGGCACTTTACGTTGCTGTTAATTCCTCGGGCTGAAGTGCTCCTGGTGCTACAAGGTACAGACCCCGTTCTGATCTGTCAAGGGTATGGCAGAGGCTTTCATCGATACTGCCTCGTGACCCCGAACAGAGTATCACTTGTTAATTCGAGAATTTGGTTCCCAAGCCAGTCTCGAGCTTACTGTGTCACACCGTCTCACTCGTTGATGTAGTAGCAATTGCATTAACGGTAGTTGTGATGGTGTACCATTGTCAAAGTCGTAATACCCCAAAGTATCATCATGGACTAGACTTTAGATACTTTGATAACTTTGATTTTTTTTTATGCTTTGATGACTTTTAACAATTTGATGCTTTGATAACATCTGGATTTATTGATGTATTGATGACTTCTCACTTTTGATGCATTGAAATGATATGAAACTGTTGACACACTGATGGGATAAGGGTAAAAAGCTGTTTATGACAAAATGAAAACATCTGGAAAATTTGATGGATTGATGCTTCCCCGAATAGACGTACCGTATCGGTAATACTCTGTCGTTTATATCTCAAAACTCCTTGAAATATACTGGGCAAAAATGGAAAGAGAGGAGGGGCAGGGCAAGGTGAGATATGGTGGAGGTAGAAGACAGAGCTCAGTGGTTACGGGACACTTGACGTACGAGTAGGTCGTGGGTAAAGGGGCAGGGTGGCGAAGGGAAATAAATGGGGTTGTTAGGGAAGCAGGTTATGTAAGAAAATAAGGCAGGAGGGAGCATTATATAGTGATAAGAGTAGAAAGTAGGATTAGGCATTGATGAGAAGGGAGAACAAAAAGGGTTTGGAAGACGAGAGCGAGATAAGGCAGATTTTGAAAAAAAAAAAAAAAAAAAAAAAGGGAACAGAGGAAGATATAACAAAATAGTAGTTGGAATACAAAGGGACGAGGATGAAGAGACAAAGATGGATAATATTTTATTGAGAGGGAAAATGATGACCTGAGAACATAAGACAAGGAGGCTATTGTCAGATCATAGTAGGCAAGCAACGGATTTTTTCTTGCAATGTAACTAGAGAATCAGTGATGAAATGTTGGCAACCTGTGACGGTGGAAGGGTGGTTATGTGTGTGTGTGTGTGTGTGTGTGTGTTGGCAAAGTGAGTGGTGGCGTCATGCGGTATCAACAGCACGAGGCCAGGGAAAAAAAAAAGTGGCTGTAGTGGTGTGATCGTGTTGTGGCGGTTGACGTCATGATGTCAATAAGGAGGTACATCTGTAAGGAGATGCTTCCTGCCCATTATTCTCCTTTACGGCTTACTGTCTTTGTTCTAACTTGGGCAGCCTATAACAAAATAAGGATTTAATATTACACGAACATAATTTTAAGAATAAGGGGCTCTTATTGGCAGGAAGACGAAGTATAGGACGGAAAAAAAAAATAATATATATATATATATATATATATATATATATATATATATATATATATATATATATATATATATATATACATATATATATATATATATATATATATATATATATATATATATATATATATATATATATATATATATATATATATATATATATATATATATATATATATATATATATATATATATATGTGTGTGTGTGTGTGTGTGTGTGTGTATTAAATGGATATCATATTAACAGGGGGCCTTGGGTACATAAAAAAAAAAAAAACTTATTAAATAAGGAGGCGTTATGACAAGCGGACTGCGGGATGAGTCACGGGGAGGGGAGGAGCAGTGTTTCGTGCAACAAAGTGGTGCAAGGGAAAGCAAGTGGGTGGAGTTGAGACTGTCTGCGGCGGGTGATGTCATGATGGGCGGAAGTCGGATGCGTTTTTCGTGGGGAGGCATAAGTCAATGCCACCGCAGAGAGAGGCTGCTGAGTAAACGGAGGCAGGCGTCTGGGGGAAGCTTGGTGTTGAGGATGACGTGGTGGGGTAGTAGCGTGGTGTGCCTCAGAAGAGGGAGACACTCACCTTTGTCAGCGGCAGCCAGCACACCGGAGCACCTTAGAGAGTAGTCGAGGGCGAGGTCTAGGTCGTTGCCATATATGAGTCTCACCACTACCACCCAGCGGGAGTTCCGCCGCACTACACACGCGCCAGCCATCACCACGGTGCTTCACTCCGTCCTCCTGCCGGATCCAGCAGGGGCTTGCGGGCCCACAGTCACCGCATCACCGCCTGCTGGCGTCCCAGTGAACGCCAACCGATCTTAGCTGTGCTCGCCGGAGGGCGGCGATGGAACACAGACTGCAGTAACACTGGCAAGGAGAACGGGAGTGCTCACCGACCAGCCACCACCACAACACTGAGAGTGAGAACACACCAGCAGGCAACCAATCGCTCCACCTCTCAAGTCCTCTACCACTCCCCTTGAGTGCCAAAGGCTGCTGGCGCCATCGAATGCCAACATCACGAGCCACACATTCTCATTCATTAACCCATAAATATCCCCATCAGCTCAGTTACAGAGGTTAGGGGATGACTATGTGAGTGAGGCAAGACCTGCCAGGATGCATGACCATGCCACCAAGCAGAACCACACAGGCCTATGTACATGTAGTTATGAGGCCCAGAGGGACACGTACAGGAGTGGGGACCGTGACGGTAACTCTCCGGGGAGGGGGTGATTGGCTCTGAATTAGCCGGTCGTCACTGTACGTCATGCCTCGGTATTGAATTGTTCAGTAGTTTGTTCTTGCTGTCTTTGGCGTATGTATTTGAATGTATCGCGTTACAGTGGAGGACGAAGAAAAAAAAGTGAAAAGTGTCATTTGCAAATTATTCGGTGCGCACCTCAACTACCAGCAACAATATTTGTCTACGAACATCAGCAAAACTAGAGTATTTCTTTCACAACTCCTTGAACAAAAATAACGCAATGCCACATAAAGAAAACATGGCGCTATGACATTTACAACTTATCATGACACTGCCACTCACTAGTTTATCATCCATTACTAGCTGTGAGGTATAACGGATTAATATCGAGCAACGAAGTCATGAGGACCGTGGATCTTCCTAACGGGGCTCTACAGTACGATTCTTCAAAACAGACCTACGTGCCGCTCCTCAGCATGGCTGTGCCGATGCCAAAAGCGTGACGCAGAGTGACGTTCGTCCGCTTGACAGCACTATTTATGAGTTGTTCTCCCACCCACCCCATATGCAGGCACGTGATAATCAAGGGGTCACGCCGTCACGATGCCAGGCACCCCCTGCCCCTTTCTTGCCTCAGGGTGGTTCAACATATGCCCGCCACTAAGCCAGCCTTGGAAACAACACAAGGGCAATGAGACGATGTGTGTGTGTGTGTGTGTGAGAGAGAGAGAGAGAGAGAGAGAGAGAGAGAGAGAGAGAGAGAGAGAGAGAATTTACGTAGATATTCAAACCACATGGGTCTTAAGGCCGGTCCAGACCGGAATCTTTGTATGACAACAGTGTATCCCAGACATTTCCCAAGTGTTTCGGGAAACCACTGGGATACATTTGTTGTTGTTAAAGATTTATCCGGGACAATTAAAATTACCCCTAGTATCACTAGGGGAACGGGCCCTTGCCCGTTCACACTGTGCCGACTCTGGGCCACGACAACACATGACTCTAGTCTAGGGTACACGAAGTCTTGGGTGTTGATGTGAAAGGGTCGAACATGTCTTGAAAGAGGTCTTGAGACTGTTGCCGAATGCTGCGCCGACGTCGTGACGGGAGTCTGGAGTCGTGAGGGTTAGCACGACATATGCTGGCAACTAGTTGGCCGAATGTCCCAGACAGTCGGCAAGACACCAAGACACCAACCCCCCCCGCCTTCTTGGAGCATGGGAACCAACTTGTCAAATGGAAAAGTCGCTGGGTTGTTCACAGTGTGAACGGGCCCGTTCACACTGTTAACAACCCAGCGACTTTGCCTTCTTAAGCCCGGGCTTAAGAAGGCAAAAATGCTCCCTCCCTGCGTGGGGGAGCACGGGCCGACTCTGGGCCACGACAACCCAGCGACTTTTGCTCCAAGAAGTGGGGGGGGGGAGGTTTTATTGGGGTCTTGGTGTGTGTGTGTGTGTGTGTGTGGGGGGGGGAGATTACTCCCTCGTGCACGAGGGAGCACGGGCCTTTGCCACAGGCGGCCCGTAGCAGGGAGCCGACAGACCGACTCTATCGGCGATCGAAATCTAGCCGACCAAGTCGGTCCGTCGACGAGGACTGGCGTGTCTCTCCGGGGTCTTGGTGTCTTGCCGACTGTCTTGGACATTCGGCCAACTAGTTGCCAGCATGTGCTAACCCTCACGACACCAGACCCGTCACGACTTCAGCGCAGCATTCGGCAACAGTCTCAAGACCTCTTTCAAGACATGCCCAACCTTTTCACATCAACACCCAAGACCTCGTGTACCCTAGAGTCGTGGGTAGTCGTGGCCCAGAGTCGGCACAGTGTGAACGGGGCTTTAGCCTAATAGCGGCCCGTAGCAGGATGCCGAGAGACCGACTCTATTGGCGATCGAAATCTAGCCGACAGAGTCGGTCTGTCGACGAGGACTGGCGTGTCTCTGGGGATACATTTGAATACCCTCGGGAAATGATGTTTCCTGTCCACACCTCAGGGTTGTTCTCAGTATGTCGGTGTGTGTGGAGATTGCTGCAATGGCCTCTGTATTTTACTTATTATTGCACTCAGGGGCGTAGCCAGGATTGCAGTTAGAGGGGCGGGCACAATTTTTACCAGAGTCTCTCAATACTGATAAGGATCTACACCAGTGGTTCTTAACCTTTTTCATCGTATGACCCCCTGAGACTCTCCAGGGTATTGCCGTGACTCCTGTAATAAATTTTGTAATGGTGACCTTTGTGTAAAGGTAAGGTAAAACAAAACTATATGAAGATCCTGATTTATAGAAAATATTACAAATAAAAGACCTTGAAAAATGCCACAGATCCCCTACAAGTGCTATTTAAAAAATCCATGAAACTAATGCACATAAAATAAAACCTACTTATTCAATCAGTGGAAGGATTTACATTGTTTTGCAGCCATAAGTAACATCAAAGCGAGGAGCCGTGCTCAACAGGCAACACCTCATGTCGCAGTCAATCACAAGTCTACTGCGTGCCTTCGTTTTCAGTGCCATCATTGATGAGAATCCAGCCTCACAGCGATAAGTCGAAGTCCAGTATGGTCAGTGCACGCACCGAAAGAAGAGGATAGTCGTCATTCAGTGTCGCCCAAAATGTCGATCGGAAGCTCTTGTTCAGAAAAATCGACTTTCAACTGAGTATCCTCACGAATTTGAAGAAATTCTACCTTCGCAGCAACATCAGTATCACAGACGGCACTGTCCTCCACTGAGAAGGGCCTGGAGATCCACGCATCAGTACAGCGGTCATTCAGTCCTGGAAAGAAACTTTCGATGGCGTCATTCACCGCTAGAAGATGAGCTGAGATCTCATCACGGAACCTGCATTCAGCTTCTGCCATAGAATCTAGGATAGTTGTCATCCGAGGGAAGAAAGTTGTGTCACTGTCCAGAGCTGAACTCTTTTCACGTAAAGTTGAATCTTACACTTGAATACTGTCAATTTGTCACGAACTGTGTGCAGCATTGCAAGGTTTCCTTGGAGTGAAATATTCAGGGAATTCACTTCAGAGAAGAAATCAGCCAGGTAGGCAACCTTTGTTACGAAACAGTCATCTTGCATCATTTCATGAAGATTTTCTTTCGAGGTACGACCTTGTTGCAACAGCATCGTTATTTCCTCTCGAAGTTGCAACACGCGATTCAGAACTTTGCCACGTGAGAGCCAATGTACCTCCGTGTGAAACAGGAGAACAGAGAAGTCAGAGCCCATTTCTTCACAAAGCACTTTAAAAATCTTTGAAGTTGTTGCGCTCCCTCGGATCTGGTTCACAATCTTCACAACGTCTGTGAGCACTTCTTGAAGTCCAGGTGGGATAGTCTTCATCACCAAAGCATAAAGATGAATCATGCAATGAGTGAAGGAGACATGCGGAGCGACATTCTTCACCAATCATGGAAGAAGCCCCATCTGTACACAGACCGACAAGTGCTTCCCAACTCAGCCCATGTTTAATAAGGAGAAAGGCTTCCAGGATTTTGAAAATATCCTCTCCACGAGTTGTTGTGGCCACTGGCTCAGAGTACAAGTAGCACCCTCTCGAGTTTCGCGCTATCCGAGTTTCGCGATCCACGAGTTTCGCGGTTAGTCCTAAATTCTTACCATCCCGACTTTCGCGCATTATCACCCCGAGTTTCGCGCTGCTTTAACACGTACGGGTCACGTCTACTTACCATCGGCGTCGCGCACGCTACCTTTAAAGGTAGTATATCACACTGGACGTTTCCTCCAAACATTGTGGCTATGGCAAGAGAGAGAGAGAGAGAGAGAGAGAGAGAGAGAGAGAGAGAGAGAGAGAGAGAGAGAGAGAGAGAGAGAGAGAGAGAGAGAGAGAGAGAGAGAGAGAGAGAGAGAGAGAGAGAGAGAGAGAGAGAGAGAGAGAGAGAACGGGAAGAGAGAATTAACGGGTCGTTTTGAAGCCACAGTTGAAGGCGGCTGCCTTACGATTGACTGACAGTTCTGAAAACATGCTTGTGATTCGCTGGGAGTCCAATGCCGTCATCGCCGACGCTCACCCTATCAGTGGCTTCACTGCCTTAAGGCGGTGTCACACTGGCCGTTTTCGTCCAACTGTTGGGGCTACGGGCAACGCCCGTACGCCCAACCGGGAGCGAGTTCACGGTTATCCGTAAGCTGGTGTCACACAGGGCTTTTTTCTTCCCACCGCGTTGGCGCCAGCTTGGGAAACCGGCAACTCCAACTTTTCCGGGTGTGCGTCACACACGGCCAAGGTCGGTTGCCCGTTTCCATATCCACAACGTAAACAAAGCACTTGCCCTGTATCAACATGGTGTTGTCTGCTAAAGTAAGGGCTTGCGCTGCCATTACCCAAGTTATGGACTTGCTGCTACAGTTAAATGGAAGAAAGAAACAGCTGTGGGTGTGGCGTGCCTGTGGGTCCTCCATGCCAGTTCTCATTGTCACCACCGCACGTGAGCGGCCAACATACCCATCTTGACTTCGACCACATAAACACGTGGATCGAGTAACAACACACACACACACACACACACACACACACACACACACACACACATATGCACGCACACACCATACTCATTAGGAACCATGGCAGATGTTTCTGACAAACAGAAATGACTTCACCATTTCTTGAGTGTGTTAGAACGTATATGGGATGTGGCTCACATGAACCAAACCTAGCTTTTGGCAAGAAGAGAGCAGTCGTCTTTAACACTGCTCTCTTCTTGCCACTGGGTGTGTTTGGTTTGTATGAACCACTCACCAAATAAGATCTAACACACTCTTGGAAACGGCGAAGCCATTTTTGTTTGTGAAAAACATCTGCCATGGTTCATGATGAGTCTGGTGTGTGTGTGTGTGTGTGTGTTGTTACTCGATGCACATATTTATATGGTGGGAGTCAAGATGGGTGGGTTGGCCGCTCACGCGCAGTGGTGACAATGAGAACTGGCACGGAGGAACCATAGACACGCCACACCCACAACAGCTTCTTTCTTCCATTTAACTGCAGCAACACGTCCATAACTTGAGTAATGGCAGCACAAGCCGCGGCAGCCCTTACTTTAGCAGACGACGCCATGTTGATACAGGGCAAGTGCTTTGTTTACATTGTGGATGTAGATATGGGCAACCGACCTTGGCCGTGTGTGACGCACACCCGGAAAAGTTGGATTTGCCGGCTGCCCAAGCTGGCGCCAACGTGGTGGGAAGAAAAAAAGAAAAAAACTCCACGGGTCGGAACAGATAAGCACTTTTTCAGTGTTTTCAATACCTCGAGTTTCGCGATCCTCGAGTTTAGCGCTATAACTTCGGAACGAAGCGAGCGCGAAACTCGAGAGGGTACTGCACTCATCCTTCATACCTTCCTTGTCAGGGTAGCGAGCATAAACAATAAGTTGGGAACATATGAACGCAGGAGTCTGCAAGAGGCCGGTAGGCCTGTACGAGGCAGCTCCTTTGACCCTAAGCTCCCCTGTATCTAACCCCACCTAACATCGCTGTCCATGAATTAATCTAGTCTATTTTTTAATGTGACAATTGTATTGGCACTCACCACGTGACTGCTAAGCCTATTCCACTCATCCACCACCCTGTTTGTATACCAATTTTTGCCTGTGTCCCTGTTGAATCAGAATTTATCCAGTTTAAACCCATTACTTCGTATCCTACCCGGTTCTCTTACCAACAAAACCTTATGAATGTCTCCTTTATTAAAGCCCTTCATCCATTTATAAGCCTCGGTCATGTCTGCACACACCCTTCGCCTTTCTAGAAAATGCAAGTTTAACTGTTTGAGTCTTTCCTCGTATGGCAAGTTTCTCAACCCATGAATCATCTTAGTCATCCTCCTCTGCACCGATTCTAACATTTTGATATGCATTCTATAGTAAGGTGACCAGAACTGAACCGCATAGTCAAGATGAGGTCTAACTAATGCTAAATATAGTTTGAGGAAGACTTCGGGGCTTCTGTTGCTTACGCTCCTTGAAATAAATCCCAGTACCCTATTTGCTCGATTTCTAGCTTTAATGCATTGTGCCCTTGGAGGGAGATCAGAGCTCACTAAGACCCCTAAATCCCTCTAACATCAAGACCTGCTTATGAGAGTGTCATTTAAGCAATAGTTATGTGAGGGGTTGTTCCTACCTACACTCAGAATACTGCACTTCCCTACATTGAACTCCATCTACCATTTATCAGCCCAGTCATACAATCTGTTGAGTTCACCCTGGAGAATACTAGCGTCCTGATCCGACTCAATTACTCTACCGATCTTGGTATCATCTGCAAATTTACTAACATCACTACTAATTCCTGTATCCAAGTCATTGATATAAATTATAAACAAAAGTGGACCTTACTGAACCTTGTGGGACCCCACTAGTAACACATCCCCAGTCAGATTGCTGTTCTTCAAGAATCATCTTCGTTGCTTCCAGAATGCAAGGCTTAATCAGATTTTCACCAATGCTATGAGGATGCTTGGTCTGCGCAATTTTTAGAGTAATTCTGTATGAAGCCTCCAGCGCGCTGCTTTGTTCTGACGAGCGAACTGACCAGTGGAATCGATGCGATTGGCCTTCAGAGCAGCTTCTTTTCGCTTTAAGTAGTCCAAGCTTTTGTCCATCAGTTGGCTATGGTAAGACTCAAAATGAACCTTCAGTTTGCTTGGCCTCATACTGTCATGACTCAAAACCTTGGTGCAACTGCTGCGCCTTGGGAGTCACAGCCAGGAGCGGAGACGATACAGAACACCCAACCTCGAGGAAGCTGATTTAGTGAGAGAGGGGATGTGAAGTTTCCAGTTGAGATTTTGAGTTAAGGATAGACTGAGGATGTTTAGTGTTGAAGAAGGTGACAGCTGAGTGTTGTCGAAGAATAGGGGATAGGTGTTTGGAAGATTGTGTCGAGTTGATAGGTGGAGAAATTGAGTTTTTGAGGCATTGAAGGACACAAGGTTCCTTCTGCCCCAATCGGAAATGATAGCAAGGTCTGAGGTTAAGCATTCTGCAGCCTCCAGTCTGGAGTCGTGTACTTCCTGCTGGGATGGCCTTCTTTTGAAAGAAGTTGAATAATGCAGAGTGGAGTCGTCGGCATATGAGTGGACAGGACAGTTTGTTATGAAAAGAAGATCATTGATGAATAACAGGAAGAGAGTGGGTGATAGGACAGAGCCCTGTGGAACACCACTGTTGATAGGTTTAGGGGAAGAACAGTGACTGTCTACCACCGCAAAGATAAAACAGCCGGAAAGGAAACTGGAGATAAAGGAACAGAGAGAGGGATAGAATCTGATAGAGGGCAGTTTAGAGAGCAAAGACTGGTGCCAGACTCTATCGAAGGCTTTCGATATGTCTAGCACAACAGAGAAAGTTTCACCGAAACAGCTAAGAGAGGATGACCAAGAGTCAGTTAAAAGAGCAAGAAGATCGCTCCATCCTAGGAGATTTCAATGTTCACCACCAGCTTTGGCTTTCATCCTCTTTCACTGACCAGCCTGCTGAACAAGCCTACAACTTTGCTATCCTCAACGATCTAGAGCAGTTGGTCCAGCACCCTACACGTATTCCCAACCGCCTTGGAGACAGGCCGAACATTCTAGACCTCTTCCTTACCTCTAACCCTTGTGCTCCTTCTGTCAAACTGTTCTCTCCGTTGGGCTCCTCTGATCCAACCTTATTTCTGTATCCTGTCCTATCGCTCCTGTACACCCTTTGGACCCACCGAAGAGGCGATGCTTCTGGCATTTTGCTTCAGCTCGGTGGGACGACCTGATGATGTACTTTTCCAATTTCCCATGGAATGATTATTGCTTCCAGGATAGAGACCCCTCTGTGTGTGCTCAGCGCATCACAGAGGTGATTGTCTCTGGAATGGAGGCATACATTCCACGTACTTTCTCTACTCCTCATGCTAAAAAGCCTTGGTTTAATCACGCTTGTTCTCATGCTGTCAATGACAGAGAGGCAGCTCACAAAAGGTACCAGAGCCTTCAAACTAATGCAAATTATGAACTTTACATTTCTGCCCATAATTATGCCAAATATATTCTCCGACTAACCAAAAACTCTTTCATTGATAGAAAATGCCAAAACCTTGCTTTCTCTAACTCTTCGTGTGACTTCTGGCATCTAGCCAAAACCATCTCCTCCAACTTCACTTCTTCATCTTTCCCTCCACTCCTCAGTCCTGATGGCAACACTGCCGTCTCATCTATCTCTAAGGCTGAACTCTTCTCTCAAACTTTTTCTAAAAACTCCACTCTGGACGATTCTGGGCATATCCCTCCTACTCATTCCCCCTCTGACTCTTTTATGCCTGTTATAAAGATTCTTCAAAATGATGTTTTCTATGCCCTCTCTGGCCTCAGTCCTCAGAAGGCTTATGGACCTGATGGAGTGCCTCCTATTGTCCTTAAAAACTGTGCTTCCGTGCTGTCACCCTGCCTGGTCAAACTCTTTCGCCTCTGCCTGTCAACATCTACCTTTCCTTCCTGCTGGAAGTATGCCTTCATACAGCCTGTGCCTAAGAAGGGTGACCGTTCCAATCCCTCAAACTACCGTCCTATAGCTTTACTTTCTTGTCTATCTAAAACTTTTGAATCAATCCTTAACCGGAAGATTCAAAAGCACCTTTCCACTTCTGACCTATCTGATCGCCAGTATGGGTTCCACAAGGGGCGTTCTACTGGTGATCTCCTTGCCTTCCTAACTGACTCTTGGTCATCCTCTCTTAGCCGTTTCGGTGAAACCTTTGCTATTGCGCTGGACATATCAAAAGCTTTTGATAGGGTCTGGCACAAATCTTTGCTTTCCAAACTACCCTCCTACGGTTTCTATCCTTCTCTCTGTACCTTTATCTCCAGTTTCCTTTCTGACCGTTCTATTTCTGCTGTGGTAGACGGTCACTGTTCTTCCCCTAAACCTATTAACAGTGGTGTCCCACAGGGTTCTGTCCTATCTCCCACTCTCTTTCTGTTGTTCATTGATGATCTTCTTTCCAAAATGAACTGTCCTATCCATTCCTACGCCGATGATTCCACTCTGCATTACTCAACTTCTTTTAATAGAAGACCCACCCTACAGGAACTTAACGATTCAAGGCTGGAGGCAATAGAACACATAGCCTCAGACCTTGCTATCATTTCCGATTGGGGCAAGAGGAACCTGGTGTCCTTCAATGCCTCAAAAACACAGTTTCTCCATCTATCCACTCGACACAATCTTCCAAACAACTATCCCCTATTCTTTGACAACACTCAGCTATCACCTTCCTCAACACTAAACATCCTCGGTCTATCCTTAACTCAAAATCTCAACTGGAAACTTCATATCTCATCTCTTACTAAATCAGCTTCCTTAAGGCTGGGCGTTCTGTACCGTCTCCGCCAGTTCTTCTCCCCCACACAGTTGCTATCCATTTACAGGGACCTTGTCCACCCTCGTATGGAGTATGCATCTCATGTGTGGGGGGGGTCCACTCACACAGCTCTCCTTGACAGAGTGGAGTCAAAGGCTCTTCGTCTCATCAGCTCTCTTCCTCATACTGATAGTCTTCTACCTCTCAAATTCCGCCGCCATGTTGCCTCTTTCTATCTTCTATCGATATTTTCATGCTGACTGCTCTTCTGAACTTGCTAACTGCATGCCTCCTCTCCTCCCGCGGCCCTGCTGCACACGACTTTCTACTCATGCTCATCCCTATACTGTCCAAACCCCTTATGCAAGAGTCAACCAGCATCTTCACTCTTTCATCTCTCACGCTGGTAAACTCTGGAACAATCTTCCTTCATCTGTATTTCCTCCTGCCTACGACTTGAACTCTTTCAAGAGGAGGGTATCAGGACACCTCCCCTCCCGAAATTGACCTCTGTTTTTGGACACTCCTTTGACCTCTGTTCAGGAGCAGTGAGTAGCAGGCCTTTCTTAATTTTTTTTATTCACACACTTGAACTGTCTCCTTAGATGTAAAAAAAAAAAAAAAAAAAAAAAAAAAAAGAATGCCCCTTGCGGAACCCATACTGGCAATCAGATAGAAGGTTAGAAGTGGAAAGGTGCTTTTGAATCTTCCGCTTAAGGATTGATTCAAAAGCTTTAGATAGACAGGAAAGTAAAGCTATAGGGCGGTAGTTTGAGAGATTGGAACGGTCACCCTTCTTAGGCACAGGCTGTACAAAGGCATACTTCCAGCAGGAAGGAAAGGTAGATGTTGATAGGCAGAGACAAAAGAGTTTGACCAGGCAGGGTGTCAGCATGGAAGCACAGTTTTTAAGGACAATAGGAGGCACTCCAACAGGTCCATAAGCCTTCTGAGAGTTGAGGCCAGAGAGGGCATAGAAAACATCATTTGGAAGAATCTTAATAACAGGCATAAAGGAGTCAGAGGGGGGATGAGTAGGAGGAATATGCCCAGAATTGTCCAGAGTGGAGTTCTTACAGAAAGTTTGAGCGAAGAGGTCAGCCTTAGAGACAGATGAGATGGCAGTGCTGCCATCAGGGTTAAGGAGAGGAGGGAAAGAGGAAGAAGTTAAATTGGAGGAGATATTTTTGGATAGATGCCAGAAGTCACGGGAAGAATTAGAAGAAGCAAGGTGTTGACATTTTCTATCGATAAAAGAAGTTTTGGTAAGTCGGAGAATAGATTTGGCACGATTCTGGGCTGAAATGTAAAGGTCAAAGTTAGCGGGAGTTCGAAGGCTCTGGAACCTTTTGTGAGCTGCATCTCTATCTTTAATAGCACGAGAACAAGCATGATTAAACCAAGGCTTTTTAGCATGAGGAGTAGAGAAAGAACATAGAATATATGCCTCCATTCCAGAGACAATCACTTCTGTGATGCGCTGGGCACACACAGAGGAGTCTCTCTCCTGGAAACAGTAAGCATTCAACGGGAAATTGGAAAAGTACATCCTCAGGTTGTCCCACCGAGCTGCAGCAAAATGCCAGAAGCATCGCCTCTTCGGTGGGTCCAGAGGATGTACAGGAGCGATAGGACAGGATACAGAAATAAGGTTATGATCAGAGGAGCCCAACAGAGAGAACAGTTTGACAGAGTAAGCAGAAGGATTAGAGGTAAGGAAGAGGTCTAGAATGTTGGGCCTAGTCTCCAAGACGGTCGGGAATACGAGTAGGGTGCTGGACTAACTGCTCTAGATCGTTGAGGAGAGCAAAGTTGTAGGCTTGTTCATGTATATATATATATATATATATATATATATATATATATATATATATATATATATATATATATATAGATATATATATATATATATATTTATATATATATATATATATATATATATATATATATATATATATATATATATATATATATATATATGAGGAGGCGGTGGCTGAACGGATAGCGAGACGGCCCCGCGTTTCAATCCCCGACCGGTGCCACCAAGCTCGGATTTTTCAGCCGCCGCCGAGTGGCTAAAAACTACCCACATGCTGTCCAGAAGACCACCTATCAACCCGGACTCTAGATTCTAGGATTAAAGATGAGCTCCGGGGAGGCAGCATGAGCCAATGCAAGATGGCGCCACTATAAACAGTCGCCTGCGCCAGAACGGGCTGGGCCGACCATCAGGCCCCACCGGGAAGAAGCCTTGGACCGACCATCAGGAATTCAGAATCCACCGGGAAGAAGCCTACCGGCGCAATAGGCCGAGACGTAAAAAAAAATATATATATATATATATATATATATATATATATATATATATATATATATATATATATATATATATATATATATATATATATATATATATATATATATATTTGGTATCAAAAGAAAGCAAATTAAATGTATTATTCATAAATAGGATGAAATAGGGTTGAATACTAAGTAAAATAAAAATAACATGTATAATAAGGCGCTTAATATAGGTTGATTTATATAGTGAAATGATTATATAAAAATAGCAACTTTTTATATAGATATCTTTCAATGGTTTTAATACAAGATAGTCAACATATTGAAGTCTTAATATATGAATTTTTATGCAGGTATATATTAATTTTTGTGGCGTCAGGAAGGTTTTTCATTGCGGCGCATGAAATGAGTTAGATTCAGCGATTGTTTATAGCGACTTATGGTCAAGCTCGAGCAAAAACTACTGAAGCTAGGAAGGCGTGCTTGGTGGCAAATGAGAGCTCTGTTAATACAGATCAATAATAAGAAAAAATGGAAAGCACTAAATAAATAAAAAAGTTATAAGCAAAAAACTAGGACGTGTCCAAATCGCAGGAAAATTGGCGAAAAACAAGCTATATTGTGACAGCTCGACGACAAACTTGGAATCGAGCTATCAAAAAATCCTTCGAGCTGGTCAAACTACATTGCAAAGAGGGGCTACATGCCAAATTACAGCCTTCTAGAGGCAATAGCAATGCCACACTAAACAAAAATGGCAGTGTCTGGAGTTCGTTAAAATCGCTCTCAAAAGGGTTTACCTTTTGAGCTCTAGCAACGAAACTACTGGGAGTAGGGAAATGTCATGCATCATATTGGAAAGCACATTGGTAGGGCTAAAGAATTTGTTAAATAAGTTTTTTGAAATTCCCCAAAAATGAGTGGGTTGCAAGGTTAGGAACTCAAAAAGTTTTTTTTCAGAGTTGTTTTTTTGCGAATTTATTCAATTTTTTAACCCTTTCGAGTTGTTTTTAGAGTCCGGTCGCTTATTAAAAAATATAGCCCTTTCATTTTGCCGTCGATTGATACCAAAAACATTTCTGTATCCCTAGAAATAAGGGAGTTATGGTGGTTCGCACCAAAGTGGTTGATTTTCCAAAATTCGAGGCTTCATGACAGGGCTGGGGCAAATTTCCGTCCATAGTGTAGGGTTCACTGTTATAGCATATAATCCTTGGTTCCATCATATTTCCGCCGCTCCAAACCACATGCCGAATTAATTTAAACTAACCAAACCTATCTTATTCTAACCTAACCTAGGGCAACAACCACTTAAGCTGTGTCAATACCGACACTCACAACCACTTGGCTACCTTCCATTACATTTACGTCCTGGGTTGATGCATAAGACCTTCTTGTGGTGTAAATACGTTCTTCATTTGAATGGGAACCACAAGGAAGAAAATATTTCATCAGCTGAGTTGAAAAAAAGACTACAATAACCAAAGGATGCGACAGTAGATAAAGGGAGGAGGGCGAGGTGGCTAGCAGATGCTTTGATACTTACCAGGCGCGGTTCATTCAAAAAACATTCTCGGTCGGTCCCCGTGGATTTCTGACCCTCTAACCTTGTCCGTTACATCTAAATCCGTTATAATTGGGTCTGTTATATCGAGGGTTTACTGTATATATATATATATATATATATATATATATATATATATATATATATATATATATATATATATATATATATATATATATATATATATATATATATATATATATATATATATATATATATATATATATATCTCTCTCTCTCTCATTACCATTGTTACGAATACAGCCCAGTAATAATATTCCTTCTGTTTAATAAATGAATGGTGTAAATGAAACACACTTTTTTTTACAGATTTAATAAGAGAAGGGGGTGGCAGCAATAGGGAGCCTAAAGAGCTAGAACTAATGACGGTTCACACATTCACATACTGGCAGAGGGGGATCAGAAAAATACCATGTGACTTCATTCTTGTCCTGCCATCCAATAGTCCAGCACATTTGATGATCCAGCACAAGGCTGACCAGCTGCAAACTGGATTAATGGACTTCTACTGTTATAATAATAACAGTAATAATAATAATAATAATAATAATAATAATAATAATAATAATAATAATAATAATAATAATAATAATAATAATATTACCAAGCACTGGAATTGAACCAATGCATTGGCACCATTGTCTGCCTCACCACCCAAGGGCCTAAAAGAAAGGAGGCAACTCACCCAGTTAACCTCCCTCCCTGGCCCAGCCCTTTTGGGATAACTATGACATTAATCTATCTGGTGTGGGCAGGTGACATACCAGTCAAGAACAAGTCAAGATGAATGTTACCCAGCACCGAAACTGAACCAATGCATTGGCGCCAATGCCAATGCATTGGTTTGATTCTGATGCTAGGTAACACTCAACTTGTCTTGTTCTTGACTTAATAATAATAATATAATATATATATATATATATATATATATATATATATATATATATATATATATATATATATATATATATATATATATATATATATATATATATATATATATATATATATATATATATATATATATATATATATATAATTCAAATAACTTAAGACCCTGATACCTCCATTTTACTTTCTTGTAATTTACTCTTAGTGGTTTTCTTATTTTTTTTCTTTTGGCCTTGAGCTGAAGAGACCTCCATCTATGAAACAAAATTCATAAAATCAATTAGAATAATATTCATAAATTTGCTACATATTGGTATATATACAATGATTAGTAGTTATGAGAACTGACAAATGAGGTTCCTAATTTTTTTTACAGCAAAGCAAGCAGCTTAGGGGAAAAGGCCTACTAAACATTGCTCCAGTAAAAGACAGCTAGAGTGATCAGAAGAGAGGGTCACACTCAGTTAAAGAGGTACAGTTGCGATCAGATGACAGTGGCAGCTGTGAACTGGTCTCCAGACAATATAATGTATGTAAACGTATTATACTGATAATGATAAACGTGTCACACCCATTGTGGATATATTACAGCCACACTACCTATTACAACACATATCGAAAGAATGATTCGTTCATTCATGTGAGACACACCAGTGTCTACCATACCCCTCGATGAACGTTCACACTCTAGATGATCAATAATGCGTCCTCGGAAGATTAAATGTTGTTCCCACTGTTCGTAAAAATATTGCCTGTGGCAAGACCTTGGCTCATGGAGCTGCCTCCTTCCTGAGTGTGAAGGTCCAACCACATCTCAGGTTAGTCACCCCCCTTTAATTACCACAACCACCCCCTTATTATCCCTGCTGTAGTGGGAACCTTTATCCCTCCCACCTGACTAGGATTTAGATATTGACGGAAGGTGAGGGATGATTGGCGTAACGGTTTATCTGTGATATTAAGGCTAGGTTACAGATATGCTGATAACCGTATGGTATATCTTGTAAATTGGCAAAGGATGTTCGGTTCACGATGATAAACAACAATAACAATAATCAAACAGAACACTGCATCAGTTTTGATACCCGTGTGTCTCACATGAATGAACGGATCATTTTTCAGATGTGTTGTAATAGGTTATTGTGGTTGTAATATATCCACAATGGGTGTAATATGTTAATCATTATCAGTATAACACGTTTACATGTATTACATTGTCTGGAAACCAGTTAGTCTGATTATTGACAATTTATCACTGGGTTTGTTTCGTCCAAGCAGATGACTGAATCTCGGTCCAGTTCACAGCTACCGCTGTTGTCATATACAACACCAGCATGTTGGTGGACGTGGTGGCCTTGATTCATCTGATCGCAACTGTACCTTGATACTCTCCTCTTGAGACCAAAATTAACCTAGTCATAGTAGAGTAACTGACCTCAAAATTGAATTATTTCTGTACTTGGTACCTGCTAAAATAGCCTGTATGGCACAGGAGAAAATACCAGTAGCCTAGGCCAGAGTAAGGCATACTGGAGGCAGATGGAGGATGAGTAACAAGAATATGCCCTGCATCATCAAGTGTGGAATTTTCAGAGCAGCTTGAGAGATGTGACAGCTGTAGAGGTATCAGAATTAGAGACGAAGGAAGAAATGAAACTAAAATTGTTGATATTTTTGGCTAAATGCTAGAAGTCTTTTGAAAAATTTGAGTAGGCGGCGGCTGAGTGGTTAGCTTGCTGGGCTCGCATTCACCACGCCTCGGACAACGTCGGTTCGAATCCCCACGCTACCACCTGGGATTTTTCAGTCACCGCCGAATGGCCTAAGACTACCCACATGCTGTCCAGAAGACCACCCATCAACCCGGACTCTAGAAGAAACCGTCCAGTGAATCAAGAATGAGTTCCGGGGGCAGCATGAGCCAAGCATAACTGGCGCCACCATAAAAAAAAAAAATTGCCTCCGCCACAACGGGCTTGGGCTGACATCTGGCCCCTGAAGAAAGCCTAATGGCGCTATAGGCGGGGATATATATAAAAAAAAAGACAAATTTTTATATTTCTCTATTATCCCTTTCTGCATGGTGGCACCTACAGTACCCGCAAAAAAGTATGTGGAAAATGCACGGTTTGTGGCATATGAGTGACCTTCCATGATAAGATAATAGAAGGCGGTCACTCATAGCATGGACCCACATTTGCCGCGTGATGCACTTTTGAGCCTCACGGTACCACTGATTTTTGTCACCGCCGAGTGATGCTTAAAGTGATGTCTATATCGGGGCATCATGAGGCCTGCTAGCCTCCTAGTTTACCCTAAAAGCAACAGGCTCTTTAAAATTCCTGTGAATTTGTTTGGGGATTGTTGGAGAGGGTAGCCTTCTCATTTCGAGACACTGACTACTCTTTCTGGGCAAAATGTGATGCTTTTTATTAACCTTTTCATTGCGAAGCGCTCACAATGAGACTATCCCCTCAGGCGCTCTCAGGAACTCCAGCGGGGGAAGGGGATCTATTTTAGCCGCTATATCTCAAAAAATATTCATCACACTTACAAAACAAAAACACCATTGGAAAGAGGAGGCCAAGATCTATAAGATTCGGTTATGTAAGCCTCTCCTGCGAACATACAGGCACGTTCAGGGGGTGTTTTTTGCTGTGAGTGTGCCTGGCGGTCGCAGCGGGCTTTTAGCACCACCAGCAAGTGACGCTAGTGCTCGCTCTTTTAACCTCTGTATCTCAAAATCTATTCATCAGCTAAAAAACAAAAAACACCATTGGAAAGAGATCTATACAATTCAGTAATGTAAGCCTCTCCTGCGAAAGTACAGGCACGTTCAGGGGGTGTTGCCTGTGAAGACGTACATTTATATGTGCGTGACGGTCAGCTGTAAGGCAACTACTGTAGATCTCTTGATGATGGGGTGCTGGCAGGGCAGTATTGCCAACTGCAAAATTTACAACTATTTGGTCAAAATATCAGTCATGTGATAGGTGAAGCTATGCAAAAATGTCGCTATATTGGTCAACAACATCCACCAGTTGCTCGTCCGTAGATTTTCCGTGCTGGGCTGACATGATTTTCCACCATATTTAGTGAAGAACCCACTCAATTGGCAATCCTGTGTTGTGAGAATTAGTGTTGGAACACTCTCATATGCAGGAGATTTGAGTGCGGCTGGAGCTCGCAGCGAGCGTTTAGCACCACCAGCAAATACACCTAACGCTCGCTGCGAGCGTTTAGCGATGAAAGGGTTAAGGAGATAGTTTTATTTTCCAGAAATGACTAAATGATTGACTTTTCAATGCTTGAGGTGCACACGCCACCACCACACCCCTACCCGTTTTGACCAGCCAGCACAGAGGACCCACCCCTTCCACCACCTTGTCCCATCCAACGCTGCGTATTTCCGCCAGCCAACACTGCGTGCTGAATAAATTTAAACTAAGCTAACCTAAATTAACCTACTTAATGAAGGGGCTTCACCCCCCTCCACCCCCCTTGTATTTTCCAAAAGTTAATCGTTACTGCGGGGACCCAAAAAAATCCATATTGTACTGTATTTGATGGTTTATAAGTTGCCCCCCCCCCCCCCCCCCCCTTTGGGCAGGCATTTAAAAAAAGATAAATAAACGGGTTTAAACTGCGAGTTTCTGGTGAAGATTTTTCGGCTGACATTCGTTGCCCTCCCCACTATCAAGTCCTTTTTAAAGTTTCATATGTACCCAGATCCTTATTAACCCTTTCCTTGCGTGCAGTGTGGACACGACTATCCCCTCAGGCGCAGTCGGGGAGCCCAATGGGGGGTCTCTTTTAACCTCTGAATCTCAAAAACTATTCATCACAGCTAAAAAGCAAAAACACCATTGGAAAGAGGAGGTCCAGATCTATAGGAGTCGGATATGTATGCCTCTCTTGCGAATGTACATGCACGTTCAGGGAGTGTTGAATGTTAACACTTAGGTCGGTGCGTGCGGGATGATCAGCCATATCGAGGGAACTGCGGACATCACTCCTTCAGATTCTGGCAAGGGAGCATTGCCAACTGCAATATTTACAACTATTTGGTCAAAGAATCAGTCAGGTGATAGGTGAAGCTATGCAAAAATGCCGCTATATTGGGCAAGAACATCCACCGGTTACTCGTCCGTAGATTTGCCAAGCTGGGCTGATATGATTTTCCACCAAATTTAGTGAAGAACCCACTCAATTGGCAATGTGTGTGTGAGATAAAGATATGTCTGCAACAAAAGACTGCAAAAGTTCTCACAGTAGAATTTCTTCTTCGTTACCGTATAATTTTGTTACCCATATTGTTTTCTCTAAAACCATCCATGTCCCAGAAAACGTATCCCTAACAACCTGCAGGGTTTACCGAAGTGCTGAGTTCTTTGCAACTGACCACAGGCTTGTTGTTGCAACACTCAAGCTTCATGTCAGGTCAAGAAGAATCTCGAGACACAACACTACTGTGTTCCATCTCAAGAGGCTGAAGGACCTGGCCTGTGCTCAGGAGTATGCAGTGACAGTCTCAAATCGGTATGAAGTGCTTGGCACCCTGGAGGACCCTGCAGAACTGTGGGATACCTTCAAACGTGAGACTCTGCAAGCTGCCAAGGAGTGCATTGGAGAGTGCCCGAGATCTAGGAGTGGCTTTGCCTCGGTGGAGACACTGGAGGATATTGAGGAGAGTTGCGCTGCCAGACTTGCTGGGAACCGGGACCAATACAGGGCTCTGTCACGTAGGACTAGAGCTCTCCTGAAGAGAGACAAGGAGAGGTATTTCAGGAGTCTCGCTGAGAAAGTTGAGGGCCATTTAAATGCGAATGACCTTCAACCTGCTTACCGAGCCCTGAAGAAGCTCCGCTCTAAGTCTCCCTCTCTGGTGAGCGCTATCCGAACAGCTGACAGCTGCCTCGTGTCAGACATGGATGGGCAGAGGGCTCGTTGGGCTGAGTACTTTGAGCAGCTGTACATGGCAGACCCTCCACGTGGGCAGCTTCCAGTTGCTGGGTTGCAGGTGGCGGATGCTGACCCACCCATTGAGGAAAGCCAACCCTCTCTGGTTGAGGTCAGAGAGGCTGTGGCCAAGTTGAGGGGTGGGAAGGCACCTGGCACCTGTAACATCAGTGCGGAGCTGCTCAAAGTTGGAGGTGAGGCCATGATCCGCAGGTTGCATGCTATCTTGACTGCCGTATGGCAGTCCGGTACCATTCCCCCTGACTGGAAGAGGGGGTTGGTTGTCCCTATCTGGAGAGGGAAAGGGGACCGCCAGGACTGCAACAACTACCGTGGTATTACACTGCTCAGTGTGCCAGGCAAGGTGCTTGCCCACCTATTGCTGATGCGAATTCGCAGCCAGCTGCTGAAGCTGCAGAGACCTAAACAGTCTGGGTTCATGCCTGGTAAGTCAACAACTGACTGTATCCTAGCGCTTCGCATACTGGTGGAGCACCGACGCGAGTTTCGACAGGGGATGCTTCCAGACTATGTCGATCTCAAGAAGGCGTTTGATTCAGTGCATCGTGAGGCATTCTGGGATCTTCTGCATATCCGTGGGATTCCTGCGAGGACTATTGGTCTGCTGACTGGCCTGTATTCTGGGACAGAGAGTGCTGTGAAGTGTGGGGGGGCTTGTCCAGCTTCTTTCCCATGAATGCGGAAGTGAGGCAGGGCTGTGTCCTTGCCCCATCACTTTTCAACACTTGTATGGACTGGGTACTGGGCAGAGTTGCAGGCCAGAGTCATTGCGGAGCATCCATTGGCAATACCAGGGTCACTGACCTTGTTTTTGCTGATGATGCAGTAATCCTGGTGGAGTCGCTGGAGGTTTTGGTGATGGCTCTCGATAACACAGTACAGTCTGTACATGCATGTGGCGAGGACGTTGAGATCTCAGAAAGTTTCACGTATCTTGGTAGCGTAGTTCATAACAACGGTGAGTCTGGCCAGGAAGTCTTACGACGGATTGGTCTGGCCCACAGTGTTTTGGACTCGCTCAACACGAGTATATGGCGTTGTCGGTACCTGTGCAGAAGGACAAAGACCCAGATCTTCAAGTCCCTTGTGCTCCCTGTCTTACTCTATGGTTGTGAGACATGGACACTAAATGGGGACTTGGAGAGGCGGATTGATGCCTTTGGTAACAAGTGTCTACGCAGCATCATGGGATATCGCTGGAATGACTTTGTGTCAAACCGGCGACTACTCCGTGAGACTGATTCGACATATATTACCTGCATAGTCCGTCAACGCCAACTCCGGCTATACGGGCACGTGGCACATTTTCCGGAAGCTGATCCTGCTCATTGGGTTGTCTCTGTAAGAGACAATCCTGAGTGGAGGAGGCCAAGGGGACACCCACAGAGTTCGTGGCTGGACCAAGTCGATAGATCCTGCCAGGAGGTACTCGGGTTGGGAAGGGGGCCTGCATGGAGACTCGCCCGGAGGGACCCCCGGGCTTGGCGTCATAGTGTGGGCGGGGCGACGCGGCCCCCGGCGTATGCCCCCATTGATTGATTGATTGATTGACAACCTTATCCCCTTGTAACATTGTCTGAAGGGCTGGGGGACCAGCATCTTGTGAGACCTGCGTGGGGGCATCCAGGCCTCAGAGGTCATCGACTCTGAGGTCTATACCAGCCTGGAGAAATCTAATCCAGGGGGTGAGATCACTTGAGACAATGCCTCATATTTTGCTGGGCCCCAGCTGTGGAAATTAATTTGTCTGTATATTTACTAGTATTGCACTATATTCTTATTATTATTGATTTAATGATATTCAATAAGAATTAAGAAACAGATTTAAAGACTTTAAAGTGGTTTGGTCACATGGAGCAAATGGAGGAGAGTAAGATGACCAGAAGGGTGTATGTGAGTGAGACAGAGGGAGGGAATGTCAGAGGACGACCTCCAGTGAAATGGAGGAATAGGGTGCAAGAGTACGTTACGGAGAGGGGTGAAAGATCCTTGAGAAACTTTGAGCAGGCAAGGAGGGAGTGTATGACTAGAGAGAGATGGAAACTCTTCTGCCATGGCCATCTCCTGGTGGGAGCTCCTAGGAGCAGGTGTCGATGAAATAATGATGATTAAGAGAAGATGGTGCCACTATAAACACTTGCCTGCGCCATGACAGGTTGGGGCCGACTATACCATCCAGGCCCCTCAAGCAAGCCTATCGGCGCTATAAGCGTAGACGTAAAAATAAAAAAAAAATAAATAAAAAAAATAAAAAAAAGTGGTAGTAATCAATACCACAGAATAATTAGAAGCGGTGTGAAGAGCGTTTCAAACATTATCAGAGGCTCAATTGATAATGTGGCATCCGCTGATGTGGCACCACTGGTTGACTTGGAGAAGCTGGAATCGCCAGCATGCTCTCTCTGATACTAGACTTTATAGTGAGAACTTCACGCCTACACAGTCAGTATAGTTGTTCTCATGTCTTGTGAAGTAGACCAGTTAAGTTAAGTTAAGTGACTGAACTCAGACCAAGCCTGGTCCTGCACCACAGCCTTCCACAAAATCGATCCAGAACCGCATGGACCAGAATCAACCGCCACCACCTCAGCATCTACCTACCTAATACCTCCAAGCCTTTCTCCTGGCACTCTGTGACTCAAAGCCAAGTACCAAACTAGTATTGGCCAATTCTATTTGGCTAAGCCTGAGGTAGGAGTTTGGGAGTCTAAAAGGTAAGTCACTTCCTTTGATTTCAAGAGGTGCTTCCTGCAAATTCAACTTAAAATTTTCTCCCATCTCCCTCCGCTCTGACTGCTTTCAGCCATTCAAAGTCTACCACACTGTTGTGTCCCATATTATCTTTTATCACTATTTTGATGCTTACTGGCCTTCTAAACTTGATAACTGAAGGCCTCCACCACTTCTGAACTAGACTTTCAACTCAAGCTCATTTCTTGCTGTCCAACTTACTAACAAATTTCAAGTTGTGAATTTATTTTTAGCAACACACTGGTAAGGCCAGAATCTTACAAACACCAACTCACCTGCGAAGTGCAAAAACCTTCCTCCCAAGAAATACCTTAGATATCCCTCCCCTTAGGCCTAAAGGTACATTATTTAAGGTATACTTATGTTTGGAGGGGTTTCAGTTAAGGTCGACTGAAGTGCTGGCGTTGCAAGCCAGCCAGTAGTAGAGTTAATATGTTATTGGCCACGTTGCTTGCTCCGTTCGACAGCAGACTGAGTAATGACTGAGGTGTTGCCACGACCGCGTCTCACAGCTGACTGAACCGCGGGGCAGCTCTGCTTGCCCTTACTTTACTGGACATTCCGAAATATTCTTTACAAGGTTAGAAGCAAGTTCCAATACCAACTGCTAATATCACTAAGTTATTTTACTTAATGGCGTATATTAATCTCGCTTTATCAGTCATGCCTTTCGGGTAAATTACTAAAGAGTTGATTACTAATGCAACCTCTGGGCAGTGAAGTATTGCCGTTATTGTGGAACAACTCAACCACCCAATTACCCATGTCTGCTCAGCTTCGCTTTCAGACCCCAGTTCATTTCCTAGACAACCCTTAATTCCTAAAAATCATTACTTTTCATCACTTTCACAACAACTCAACAGACTCAACAGAAACAGAATTTATATTAGTGTATTTTCTACTGTCAACAACATGGAACCAAAATAATAAAATTTCTTATTTGGTAATTCTAACTTTTGTTTTCTATGTTGGGGCAGCACATTGCAGGCATTGTATTCCTCTCACTTTTGTACCTGAACTGTCTCTGTATGCTATGATAAAAATATCCCTTTATCAATAGAAACTGTCATGTTTTCTTAAAATAATCCACATACAGTAATCCCTCGTCTATCGCTGGGGTTAGGTTCCAGAACCCCCTGCAATAGGCGAAAATCCGCGAAGTAGCGACCTTATATTTTTGTATTATTTATATATATTTTAAGGCTTTATAAACCCTCCCCACACTCTTACACACCTTTCCCACACTCCTATTGACCTTTCCCACACTCTTTTAAACACTTCCTACGATGTTTCGTCATTATGACGCAGTCCCAAAAAATGATTCGATAATTCTTGTTTCGACTTTCGACATTTGCTTCGTAAATACGAACTTCGCGCAGGAATTATAGTTTGTTGAGCGGGGCGGAAGAATACTCAGAGGACAATATGAGCGTAGCTCACTTCCTTTTTATCACAACTAGGTAAATACAGGAAAGGGGAAAGGGAGGAGAGGGACAGAGTGAGTCATGAAAAAATACAGATAGAGGACGTGAGAAGGGAGAACAAGGAAAAGTAGTGGAGGAAACAGGGAGAGATAGAGAGGATGAAAACAAGAAGAAAGGAGAAGGGTGTGGGGAGGGAGGGACAGTGGGGAGAGTCAGGTGAGGTCCTGAGGGAAAGTCAGGTGAGGTCCTGAGGGAGAGTCAGATCAGGACTTCAGTCAGGACATGACCTGACTCTCACTTCCGCCCCTCCTTCCTCACACCCTTCCCATTTCCCCTTCATATAATCTAATGGGGAAGGAGAAAGGGAGGAAGAGAGTGATAGAGGGTGTGATAAAGGGGGAAACAAGGGAAATGAGTGGAGGAATTGGGACAGGAAAAGAAGAGAGGTAGGGAGGGAGGGTCAGGTAAAGGTGAGGTAAAAGGGAGAGAGAAAAGGTGTGAGTGGGAGGGAAAGAGATTAAAAGAGAAAAACTGGGAGGGAGGTGAAAGGAAAAGATGAAAGAAATGAGAAGGAAGGAGAAAAATACGGGGACGGAGAGGGAGAAGAAAGAAAGGAAGTGGGAGAGGAGTGAACCAGGGAAAAGACTAACGGCGCAACAGGTGGCGACGGAAAAATGAAAAATAGGTAGGTGACGTAGGTGCTTATTTAGGTGTGTTCCGACTTACGTTGATTTATATCGTTTTCATTTTTTAGGCTAGAAAATGCTTATTATACCGCAAAAATATTTGAAATAATAAATATATAAAAATACCTATAAACTGCAAAATCCCATGATATAGCGAAAAATCCGCGATACAATACAATTTAAAAATCCGCGATACAATACAATTTAAAAATCCGCGATACAATACAATTTCAAAATCCGCGATACAATACAATTTAAAAATCCGCGATACAGCGAGACCGTGATAAGTGAACCGTGATATGGCGAGGGATTACTGTGTTATCAAAATGAACAATACTCACTTTCTCTTCATTCTTCTTGGCATTTCTTTTTTCTTCCCCATATTGTATGTGACTAGGGAGGTTAACATACTTCAGTGGCTTTTCCATTAGAACAGACTCAGGAACAGGAATACCTGAAAGAGGAAGTAGAAGCATCAACCTATTGCCATTATTAACCTCAAGTCAGTCCAAATAAACTCTAAGGGGAAAAAAAAAAAAAAAAAAAAAAGTCTTTTCCCCTTTGAAGCCTTGCTTTAAGAACCTTCTCATACAGTAAAGTCGCTAGTATCCGGCAACTGCAGGGAATCAGAGGAGCCGGATAAGTGGATCATATTTCTCTGTTCATCAAGTAATTCCTCAACTAGTTCCTTATACTTCCTCCCACTCTTCCTCTATGTCCCAATTTCCATAGTAATCAACGTATTATGTGGTACTTTGTCGAATGCTTTTTTAAATCAAGATATAGGCAACCCGCCCATCCATTTTTCTCCTGCACTATGTCAATTACTCTCGAGTAAAATCAGACCAAGTGGGTAACACATGATCTTCCTTGTCAAAAAACAAATTGGCTGTCACTTTTTAACTTTTCATTTTCTGGTTGGTCACCTCATTTCTTTTTGATTACTCTTTCGCATAATTTACAAACAACACTTGAGAGTGAGATTGGTCACTAATTTAGTAGTTTTCTCTGTCTCCATTTTTATGTATGGGAATCCCATTGGCCCTTTTCCATTCTCTTGGAACTGCGCCAGTCCTAACCGAGCAATTTATTCTGCCGTTAGTTGGATCTATCAGTTCTTCAATACATTCCTTTAGTACTTGGCCCACTATATCATCTGGTTCCACTGCCTTTCTGCCATCCAGTGACTTCATAGTTTAATAAATCATTTCTGTCTCTGTCTATGTTTCCCAATTTTTTAACTGTTCTTTCTCCTGTTGTCATGGGTTCAAAATCAGACTCTTTATTGAATACCTTTTGGAAACTTCTGTTTAACACTTCGCTGATCTTTTTCCCCTTGTCATATACCTGCTCATCATCCCTGATCCTTATTACACTCTCATTCTTCTTTAGTTTACTTTCAAGGTATTTAAAGAGCAATTTTGGCTTGTCCTTACATTTATCCAATGTGTTCTTTTCATAATTTTTGTTTTCCTCTCTTTTCTCATTCTTGTATATTCATTTCTAAGATGCTTTGCTCAGTGGCAGTATTGTAACCAATGAGGTTGGAGGTGTCACTGCGCAAAGCTAAGACGTTAGATTATTGGGAACCAGCAGCATCTCGCTGGACTACCACAGACACACTTGTAGTAGCCAAGCCCTACCCCGCCTTCATGTGGTGACCTCGTTAGTACACCACATTTTTCTTTATCTTAGTATTGTTTTGATGGTGTTTTTTGTTTTTGTTTTTGTTTTTGTTTTTTTGTTTTTTGTGGTGGTGGAACTGAAACAAAGTACCTCTGGTACTTTGTTTTAATGGGACTTTTTATTTCATCTTTCTAGCATTAATATGAATGGGATGAATGAGGAAGGGAAGAGAAGGGAGATAAACGAATTCCAGAAAGGAAAGATTGATGTATTAGGTGTGGGACACATTTGAAAGGATGTGGTGTGTGGGAGTGAGTGCAGGGAGAGGCTGTGGGAGGGTGTGGAGAGGGAGTAGTGTGGGCAGGGGTCGAGGGGGGAAGAGGGAGACAGGGATGTGCGTTATTGGCCTCGCCACGTGTGTGGGCAGGAGTGGATGGTGTTCATGACAGGGAGGATAGGGATAGTAAGGTATGCATGGTTGTGTGTATATGCACCAGTAAATGATAGAAGGATAGGTAGGAGTGAAATTAAGAGATTCTGGAAGGACTTAGGACAGTGTCTAAAAACCTTTGTAAATGAAAGAATTCTTGTGGTAGGAGATATGAATGCAAAAGTTGGAAGCAGGGAGATTGGTGGTGTGGTTGGGAAATGGGGTGTGGATGGAGTGAAGAAAAATGGACAATATCTTGTGGATGTTTGTGCTGAGTTGTTCTTGGCAAACACCTTCATCCAGCACAAACTACATCAGAGGTATACATGGGCAAGAGAGACATGAGGAGTGTTATAGATTATATAGCTGTGGGTACAAGGTTGAGGCAGGATGTAGTAGATGGCGGCAATGCAAAGGTTGTGAGAGGAATGTATGGTAGATCTGATCACTTTGTGGTAGTAACCAAAAGTAGGATGAAAGAGAAATGGGAATTCAGAGAGAGTGGGAAGAGGGAAAAGGGTAGGAAGGAACCAGCAAGTGAGGAATTGCGTGACAGTGACCACAGGGAGATGTATAGGAGGAAAGTGGAGGAAATACTTGGAAGAGCAAGAGCACAGATAGAAGAGAGTGTAGGAGTGCATGAGGTTTATGAGGTATATTAGAGTTCAGTGGTCAGGCCAACTGATGAAGTAGTCGGGTATAGGTCGTGTGGAAAAGGAAAGAAAGGGAGTGCGTGGTAGACAGATGAGATAAACGAGGCAGTTGAGCAGAAAAGAAGGAACCACAAGAAAATGCTAGAGAAATATGACAGAGGAGGTGTGAGAGAGAGAGAGAGAGAGAGATGGGAAAGGAAGCACAGGGATAGTAAGACGTTGGTAAAGAGGCGGCTTTGGGAAAGTAAAGAGAGAGTGGATGAGGTTTGTGGCAGGAAAATTTCAGCAAAATACCAGAACAAAAAACTTTTCTGGAGGCAAGTTAAATGAGAAATGGGGGGAGGAAAGAGTGACATTTGTAGCATTTAGAGGAAAGATGGGGTGCTTGTGAGAGGGAATGAGGAGGTAAGGGAGGTATGGAAGCAGCACTTTGAAACTGTAATGAATGAGAGTGTGGAAGGGAGAGCAGAAGTGACTAGTGTAGGAATAAAGATCAATGTGGGGCAGCCAGATCCACAGGGGAGGGTGGAGAGAGGTGAGATAGAGGAGGCAATGAAGAAGATAAAAGCAGGAAAGGCCCCTGGAGCTGATGGCAAAACAACAGAAATGCTGAAGTATGGAGGTGTAGTTGTGGAATGGATATCCTGGATATGTAACCTGGCATGGGAACAGAGTGAGGTGCCAGAGGACTGGAGAAAGGCTATTGTTGTGCCGCTGTACAAAAGGAAAGGGAGCAGAGGTGATTGTAATAGTTACAGGGGAATAAGTCTACTGAGTGTGGCAGGAAAAGTGTATGGAAGGGTTTTAAATCAGAGGATGAAGAAAATAACTGAGAAAAGTGTAGGCGATGAACAAGGGGGTTTAAGGAAAGGGAGGGGGTGTGTAGGCCAAATATTTGCACTCAAAATGTTAGTTGAAAAATACATAGAGAAGGATAGGAAGCTGTTTGCTGCATTCATGGACCTGGAGAAGACGTATGACAGGGTTGACAGGAAGGGGTTATGGGATGTTCTACGGATATATGGTGTGGGAAGGCATTTGCTGGAGGGGATCAGATCCTTCTATAATGATGCAAGTGCCTCTGTACCCGTGAATGGTAAGTTGAGTGAAAGTTTTAGTGCTGGTGAGGGTGTGAGACAGGGGTGTGTGATGTCACACACCCCTGTCTTAATGTGTACATGGATGGTTGTATGAGAGAAATGAAAGCCAGAGTGGGGGAGCTTGGTCCAAGGCTGAAAGTGAGAGGTACGGAGGAGTCATTGGTGGCAGGCGTGTGTGCAGATGATACAGTATTGTTGGCAGAGAATGAGGGGATGCTTCAGAGGATAGTGGATGAGTTTGACAGGGTGTGTAAGAGGAGAAAGCTGAGAGTGAATGCTGAAAAGAGTAAGGTTATGGTATTTGAGAATGCATGAGAGCAGGTCACTGATTTTGCAAATTCATACAGTTAGAGCAAAGAGCAGAACGAAGTGAAGGATAAGGCTGGGGGAGGAGGGAATGGAGAAGGTAACTGAATTTAAATATTTAGGGACTGTTTTATGTAAGCATAGAAGTATGGAAGGTGAGGTGAGGGCAAGAGCAGTGAAGGGCAGACAGGTGGTGGGTGCATTGGAGAGAGTTATGAAAAGGAAGAAGTGTGAGCATGGAGGTAAAGAGGGGAATAAAGAATAGTATTATCCTGCCAACTCTGTCATATGCGTCAGAGACGTGGACATGGAATGCAGCACAGCAATCGAGAATATGTGCAATGTAAATTATTTATATAAGAGGTGTGTGTGGTGTTTCAGGATGGGATGGAGAAAGTGATGAAAGCGTGTATGAGCAGTTTGTCATGGGTGTGACAGCAAAAGGAGTGGATTGTGGAGTGGTGGAGTGGGTGCGCTGAGATGGTTTAGACACGTGATAAGAATGGGGGAGAATGAATTTGTGAAAAGTGTATGTGGGGAGGATTGAGGGAGGGGGTGTCAGTGGAAGATCACCAGTGAAGTGGATCAATAGAGTGAGTGAGTATTGGAGCGAGAGTTGGAAGTAGCAGGATCGAGTGGGCTGAGAAGTGCCAGAAAAAGGGAGAAATGGAGACACTTCTGCCACGGCCACCCCCTGGAGGGAAGTTCCCGCGAGGGAGCAAGGAGATGGAGATATAGGATAAATAGATTTATATTTTTCTCTGTTGATTTTATTCTTTCTTCTTTTCCAAATTCTCCATGCTCTATCTCTATTGTGTTTGGCCTCAAAACCTCTTGCATTGAACCATTCCTTGTTCCCTTCTTCTTTACTACATAGAATGGCACACATTCATTTACTCCATTATACACCTAAAAGAAATACAGCCATACCTTGGTTTATGAGCTCAATTCGTAACAGGATTTTGACTGCAAACCAAAAATCTCATAACCCTAAAAGAACAAACACTGTAGTGCTGAAAACATAAAGATTGCACACTAGAGCACAAACATAAGTGGATACAAGGATGTGAGTGCTACCTCTGCAGGTGTACAACGTAGACTGAAACCAAATTCCCATTGTTTTCTGCTCTGAGCGCTCTCGTCTTACGGCGAACAAAGGGAACCCACGCTTGCGTCTTCGACTCACACAAACAGGATGCTCATACATTAAGTCATCGCTCATAAACCAAGGCATTTTTAGTGATTTTTTTTGCTCGTAAATTAACACTTGTAAAGTAAGGCACTCATAAACTGAGGTATTACTGAAGTTGTACTTCTCATGCACACACTTAAATTGGTTCATCGCCATCCAGTTTCTACTACTTAAAAGAGCTATTAATTCTTCATACTTTGCCTTGTTATATTTTCTCTTCTTATTTTTATGTTCTTTAACTCCCTGGGTGCCAAGCATTTTTTGCAAAAACCTTCCCCTGGTGCCAAGCATTTTTTGCAAAAACCTTCCCCTGGTGCCAAGCATTTTTTGCAAAAACCTTCCCCTGGTGCCAAGCAAATTTTGATTTTTTTTTCTTTTTTTTTTGCAGAAGAGTGTTCAGAATGATTAGACAACACATAATTGATACATTTTACTACTCACCTCTTATATTTTTCATGATTTCTAGGCACCAGAAGTTTATATTTGGAGTGTTACATCCCGTAGACTTACTCACCCCAGGGAGCTCGTCTATCACCATCACCATATAGATGTGCCTTTTGGCCTGAGAGGCAGCAGAGGGTTCTAAAACCCTCCTTGCTTGGGCATAATGTGAGTGACGAGGAGTCGGCACCTCACTTTCCTCACCACTCGAGCGACCACTCTGACTATATATATATAATCTTTATCAAGGTCAGTATCAGACTCAGTCACTCACATCACTATCCGTGAAGTCACTAGGGGCCTCCTCAAGGGCACGAACAAAGTTGGGCGTTCGTAAAATATGCTTTACGCGGTGAGACATCCTCCCTGCACTGCAGTCAGGTCAGGAAAGGGTGTAATGTGTATATTATAATGTATATGTGAATGTACCCGTACCCTCGGGATCCCTAGAGGCTTGGTGGGGGGATGAAGATCAGTGACTGGGAGGGGTAAAGGATGAAAAGTGTCCTGACAAAGTAGAAAAGCTTCTCAGTCAAAATAAGTCCACGGCAATTTTTCTAAATTGCCACCATAAATAAACAGTGCTGGCACACAGCATGCGCCTACCCACAGCCATAAATAAACAGTGCTGGCACACAGCATAAATAAACGGCGCTGGCACACAGCATCGCCTACAACACAGTCGAAATAAACGCGCTGGCACACACCATGCGCCTACCACAGCCATAAATAAACGGCGCTGGCACACAGCATGCGCCTACCACAGCCATAAATAAACGGCGCTGGCACACAGCATGCGCCTACCACAGCCGTAAATAAACGGCGATGGCACCCAGCATGCGCTACCACAGCCGTAAATAAACGGCGCTGGCACACAGCATGCGCCTACCACAGCCGTAAATAAACGGCGCTGGCACACAGCATGCGCCTACCACAGCCATAAATAAACGGCGCTGGCACACAGCATGCGCCTACCACAGCCGTAAATAAACGGCGCTGGCACACAGCATGCGCCTACCACAGCCATAAATAAACGGCGCTGGCACACACCATGCGCCTACCACAGCCATAAATAAACGGCGCTGGCACAGCATGCGCCTACCACAGCATAATAAACGGGCGCTGGCACACTGCTTGCGCATCCCACAGCCTTAAATAAACGGCGCTGGCACACAGCATGCGCCTACCACAGCCGTAAATAAACGGCGCTGGCACACCATGCGCCTACCACAGCCATAAATAAGCGCGCTGGCACACAGCATGCGCCTACCACAGCCTTAAATAAACGGCGCTGGCACACAGCATGCGCCTACCACAGCCATAAATAAACGGCGCTGGCACACAGCATGCGCCTACCACAGCCATAAATAAACGGCGCTGGCACACACCATGCGCCTACCACAGCCGTAAATAAACGGCGCTGGCACACACCATGCGCCTACCACAGCCGTAAATAAACGGCGCTGGCACACAGCATGCGCCTACCACAGGCGTAAATAAATGGCGCTGGCACACAGCATGCGCCTACCACAGGCGTAAATAAATGGCACACAGCATGCCTACCACAGGCGTAAATAAATGGCGCTGGCACAGCATGCGCCTACCACAGTAAATAAATGGCTGGCACACAGCATGCGCCTACCACAGCCGTAAATAAATGGCGCTGGCACACAGCATGCGCCTACCACAGTCAGAATAAATGGCGCTGGCACACCGCATGCGCCTACCACAGCCGTAAATAAATGGCGCTGGCACACAGCATGCGCCTACCACAGGCGTAAATAAATGGCGCTGGCACACAGCATGCGCCTACCACAGGCGTAAATAAATGGCGCTGGCACACAGCATGCGCCTACCACAGCCGTAAATAAACGGCGCTGGCACACAGCATGCGCCTACCACAGCTGTAAATAAACGGCGCTGGCACACAGCATGCGCCTACCACAGCTGTAAATAAACGGCGCTGGCACACACCATGCGCCTACCACAGCCGTAAATAAATGGCGCTGGCACACACCATGCGCCTACCACAGCCGTAAATAAACGGCGCTGGCACACAGCATGCGCCTACCACAGCCGTAAATAAACGGCGCTGGCACACAGCATGCGCCTACCACAGCCGTAAATAAACGGCGCTGGCACAGCATGCGCCTACCACAGCTGTAAATAAACGGCGCTGGCACACACCATGCGCCTACCACAGCCGTAAATAAACGGCGCTGGCACACAGCATGCGCCTACCACAGCCGTAAATAAACGGCGCTGGCACACAGCATGCGCCTACCACAGCTGTAAATAAATGGCGCTGGCACACAGCATGCGCCTACCACAGCTGTAAATAAATGGCGCTGGCACACAGCATGCGCCTACCCACAGCTGTAAATAAATGGCGCCTGCACCCTGGGGGTTACTATATTGACATTTTTCAGCTTGGTCAACTTCCAGAATTTCATGGTCACTTTTCCAAATGGGCATTCATGTTTTACCTCTCCTGATATCTTGATCCCTTTCGTAGTGTGTGTATTTTATTTACCTATTTGTAGTATACAGGGCCTGAGCTCAAGCTCAAACAGTCCTGTCTCCCAATCTATATTTGTCCAGCTTTTCCTTCATTTTATGGACACTGCCCACTTCAAATGTCTTTGCCAAGTCCATTCCTTGTATCCACACTCCTGTATGGAAAACTGAACTTCTTTAGGTCTTTCAAACAAGTCCCCTTTCTCAATTTCTTGCTGTGTCCTCTTGGTTGCCTCCTCTCTTCCATCTCTATTAAATAATTTCTATCCAACACGTCCACTGCACTCATATTCCTGTACAACGCTATCAGGTCTCCTCTTTCTCTTCTTTCTTCCAGTGTTGGTAAGCCCAGTTCCCCCAATCTAGTCTCATTTGACAGACCTAATAGTTCTGGTACTATTTTAGTCGAAATCTTTTGAATCCTTTCAAGTTTCCTTATGTCCTCTTTCTTGTGAGGTGACCAGACAACTGCTGCAGACTCTAGCCTTAGTCTAATCAATGTTGTTATTATTTTCTTCATCACGTCCCCATCCAAGTAGTGCGAGAGCAACTCTAATATTTTGCAGTGGAGTATATGTTTCTCCAAATATCTTGTATATACTTCTCAGGTGTCAGTGGATCTTGTATTATAATTCTTAAGTCTTTTTCTTCCTTCACTGTGTTGATGACTGTCCCTTCCATCTTAAACACTCCACTGGGTCTATTTTTACTCTTGCTCATTTTCATTGTGTGACACTTCATTGAACTCCATTTCCCATTTTTTACTCCATTCATGAATCTCATTTAAATCTTTCTGCAGTTTATTACAATCATCATCATCTCTTATTTTTTTAAGCAGTTTGGTGTCACTGCAAACATACTCATGTAACTCTACTTTTTCGGCATATCATTTATATATATTAAAAACATTATTGACACTAACACTGATCCCTTTGGCACTCAACTTGTGACCTTTCTCCAATCCAATTTTTCATCTTTTAACATGGTTTTCATTTCTCTGTTTGTCAAGTAATTTTTCATCCATTCTGTCATTTTTCTCCCCAATCCTCCTCTATGTTCTAGTTTCCACAGCAGTCTATTATGTGGAACTTTATCGAATGCCTTTTTAGGTCCAAAAATATACAGTCTGCCCATTCGTCTCTCTCCTGCACTATATCTATTACTCTTGGGTAAAAACATATTAGATTTGTGACACAAAATTTACCTTATCTGAATCCAAATTGACTTTCATGTATTATCTTCTCTCTTTCCAGATGGTCTACCTACTGTTTTTTAATTACCTTCTTGCACAGTTTGCACATTACAGAAACCGGTCTATAGTTCAGCGGCTTTTGTTTCTTTCCGCTCTTATATGATGGGATCACATGTCCCCTCTTCCATTACACTGGGACTTTTTTGTCTTAATCGAACAACTTATAATGTCATAAATTGGTTCTAGTAACTGTCCACTGCACTCTTTCAGTACTTTGTGTGTGTGTGTGTGTGTGTGTGTGTGTTGCTAACCTGATGTGGATACATTGAAGCAGTCAGATTCCCCAGCAGAACTATATTGAAGTCGAGGCTCACACCGCAACCTGAACTTTAATCTTTTCTTTTGTTAGTGGCAAAGGTAAGTTTTCTGAAGAGGAGATGTAGGTCCCTCCCTAACCAACCCATATCAGGGATTGAACTTGCTAGCAGTAGGCAGGGACACAGGGCCCCTGAGGATAAATTCCCCAACCACACATAAAACAGGAAGTATTAATAGGAGGGAGAAAAAAAGAGAAAAGGGGTGTAGGGTGAAGGAATCACTCACCAAGAATCTCTGGAAACATGTAGCCCTTGAGCCAGCCTACGAGTGGTGTTGTGCCATGTGTATAATGGCTTTCCTTATGGTAGAATAGGATGCCATCCAATGGCACTGAGAAGGGCATCTCCTCTGCCATCAGCCTCTGTAAAGTCTCTGGGGAACAGTCATAATAAGGCACTCTTTGAAACCTGAAATAAAGAAAAATCAATTAGTACCTAAAGGTGATAATTATCAGAAAATAAGTATATTCCGCACACAAACTACCTACTATTGAGAGTAAAATTCTGCTATTGAGACATACAGTGAGATGATACGTATGTATATCTGAAAAGATTATGTGTTATGGAAGTAGCCTCAGGTATTCCTCAATGGATTGTGTATAGAGATAAATGGTTTAATTAAAAAGAATTACTTCTTTGGTTAACAGATCAAAATATGATTAATAAGACCATCAAGCAATCCACCTAAAAGGGTTGAGGCGAGAAGTTTCCTGCACCTCCTGGGCCTCCTCTTCCATCCTTGACTTCAGCCACTCAAGTCGAAACTGTGTCTGTGAGAGGTGAACGTGGGAAATCAATGAACACTGGATAGAAAAACAGCAAAGAAGCAGCAATAAAAGTTGTTGCAACTATGAACACTAGGGATGCTCATGGTTATCTTTAGTTCTTATTTTTTCAGTTAAGATGAAACAACAACAAAATAAATAACACACATCACAAAAGTTCATCAGTGTTTGCCAAGTCAATCAGTTTTATTTCTACTGAGAACAATTCCTGTTGATATTACTATATAGACAGAAAGAAAGTAACTAAGAATCTAAGAAACTATTCACCTCACTTTCTAAGATGGATTGGTTGAGCCACATGATGAGGTCTAGGACATAGTAAGTCTTGTTCACCTCAGACCAGATGCAGTCAAGGAGAGCAAAGCCTCGATTGCATATGTGGCGGTTCCCTCCAGGAAGCATAGTTGGAAACTCCCTCACCATCACACCTGACTTGGCATATGCCCGAGTCCTGCCCTGCCAAAAAGGAATACACTCAGGTTATTATCAATTCTATCATAATAACCTTGTAAACTAAGTTCCACTGTAGAAAATGAAAAATCATGACAACAATCTCCACTTTACAAAAATTAACTGGCTCCTGAAGGTATTTTGGAATAAAATGTTTTCCCAGGTCCATCTTTATTCTATGCTGACACTGCATCATTTAACAAGATTAACCCTTCCATTTTAAGGCGAGCGATCAGTTCATAAAGTCAGAAATCTGAGCATCCTAACATTTTCTATTTTCTTGCATCATGTTATAGGGGGTCGGGAAACCACTTGTCATCCTCTGTGTATTGAAGAAGTCCCAAGAAAATACTTTTTATTAGAATAAATAACCAAAAGATAAATCAGAAAAGAAAGCGTGTGTTGGTTTGTGAGTGGTTAACTCGAAGACAAAGGGAGAGTGTGTTACAGATTGCTACCATTAACCCTTTCTTTGCGCGTGGTGCAAGATGTGACTATCCCCTCAGGCACAGTCAGGCAGCCCAATGGGGGATCTCTTTTAACCTCTGTATCTCAAAAAAAAATTCATCACAGCTAAAAATCAAAAACACCATTGGAAAGAGGAGGTCAAGATCTATAGGAGTCGGTTATGTATGCCTCTTGTGAACGTACATGCACGTTCAGGTTGTGTTGAATGTTAACACTTACGTCGGTGCGTGTGCAATGATCAGCCATATTGAGGGAACTGCGGACATCACTCCTTCAGATTCTGGCAAGGGAGTATTGCCAACTGCAATATTTACAACTATTTGGTCAAAGAATCAGTCAGGTGATAGGTGAAGCTATGCAAAAATGCCGCTATATTGGGCAAGAACATCCACCGGTTACTCGTCCGTAGATTTGCCGCTCTGGGCTGATATGATTTTCCACATAAATTTAGTGAAGAACCCACTCCATTGGCAATCCTGTGTTATGAGAAATAGTGTTGGAACACTCTCATATGTGGGAGATTTGAGTGTGGTTGGAGCTTGCAGCGAGCGTTTAGCACCACCAGCAAATACGCCTAATGCTCGCTGTGAGCATTCAGCAATGAAAGGGTTAAATGCTACAAGAACATACATAACAGTGAGGACCCAGACAGGATGAGGCAGTGGCTACACTTGGACAAGACTCAAGTCCAAGACCTGCTCAACCTGATTACTCCAAGCTTATCTAGCTTTGTGGAACTCATTGTGGTACTGGAATAAATACGCAGATAGCTACTGAACCTATCAGTTGACACACTCTTCTTCTTCTTGTGACCACTACTTACCGACCTCACGAGAAAATAACCAACATGCTGGTGACTGAGTTTTGCCTAGAATTTTTATGAGTTTCCCATGAAATGCAGCCAACTTTAAATCTCTGTACAAAATTCTTGAGAAACTAGCGGTTGGGTGGATCGATTTTACACTTTTTTCGATTTCCCTATTCTAATAGTGACAAAAACTTGCGCATGCATGAGAAAATAGCCTCTGCAAAATCTTAGCTTAATTGGTAATCATCTTCTGCCCCCGGCAGAGCGATGAAAATCATACTTTAGTAGTAAAAACGTCTTTTCTTTAAATTTTAAAAATATTTCAAAATGCATCAAAATTATTTCTAATAGCTACGAAGTTGATGAAAAAGAACTCATATGATCGTTTTTCCAAGCACGTTGTCCTACGTTAATATCTTATGCCCCCGGCAACAACGTCAAATGTGGAAAAAAAAGGTAATTCTTTGTAATTTCCAGATCGACTCTTTGGCTTAAATAATGCATTTATATATTTCCCACAGCATTTATATTATTGCATAGGCAGGAAAATATATGCATGTACGTCGAGCTTTACCTTTTACAGCCCCAACCACCACCATTCTTTTGGCGACATTCAGAAGAGCTGACCTTGAAACGCACGCACTGAGCTGCGCTCCTTCAGTTACCCTTTCATTACGTTGGAAGCAGGCGGGTGATTTGCAGCTGTCTCCTTGAGTACTTAGAGTGCATGTGTGTGTGTGTGTGTGTTCATTGGCTTACTCTCTCTGCTCGTATCTTCGTTTGTTTTTCTCATAACTTTTTATTTTGTTACGTAGCAGAATAATACATTATTCCTTAATCTTTTCAGGATGGCTACCGCTTCAACTAGGACATCAGTTACATGTCCAATATTTGGAGCAGGAAAAGATTTGCAACTGCAATGTTGTCCCACAAGTGAAGATGTGATGCAATACTACCATCATGTGAGACTTGAGTTGAGATCATCCGAAAAGGAACCTACATTCAAAGACATCGGTGCAGTGGTCACGGAGAGACTGGAATACTTATGGAAATTAGCTTCCATTCCAGCACTTTCGAACATTCCTCTTACTACCTTTGGATCACAAATTTCTTTTTTAAGCCTTTCATCTACTGCCACAAAATCAATCAATCCTTTTTGTTCATTATCTTCTCCCCTCCTCCATGTGTATCGGTGGATATTCTTGTGCTGAAAGAAGGTGTTCGCTAGGAACATTCCCCTCTCAGCACAGACATCCACCAGGCACTCTCCATTTTCATTCTTCCCAGGTATCCCCCATTTTCCCACCACATCCATCACACATTCATCACCCACTTTAGCATTCATATCTCACATCATAATAAGTTTCCTTTCTTTCTCAAAACTCTTCAAACATGCATTCACTTCTCCCCAAAAAGCTTCCCTTTCTCTCAGTCCTTTTTTACTTTTCACATTTACTGGTGCATAAATACACATCCATGCATACTTTTCTAAACCTACTTTTCCTTTCACCCACACAATTCTTGATCCCTTCCAACCATAATCAGTCACACCATTCCACACTCTTTCAGACATCACAATAGCACATCCTTCCTTACTCCTGCCTCTATACTAATGTCAGGACCCAGAAAACGAGGAAACAGAGGAGTGAGATATACAACTGTGTAAACACCTGACAGGACAAACACTAACAAAAAGGGTGACATATATATAAGTGTAAACATCTCAAGTACAAAAGAGGGGAAACAACGAGGGTAAAGGAAAACAGATACCCAGAGAGGAAAGGCAGGTATACAACTGTGTAGACATCTGACAGGACAAACACTAACAAAAAAAGTGACATATATAACAGTGTAAGCATCTCAAGTACCAAAGAGGGGAAACAACGAGGGTAAAGGAAAACAGATACCCAGACTCAGATATAGAAAACAGATGCCCAGTGGGCGTGGTCAGAAAGTGTGAACAACCATTGAAAAAGACTCTGACCCGTGACGTCAGTTGTGGCGACATGTTATGAGCCAATAATTTAACAGAAAAATCACTGTGGGAGTGTCTTAAGACTGACTCACGAATAGCAGGAGAAGTAAAATAATACAACATAATGAGCGAGCAGATGGGTGTGACAGGAAGTATTGGCCATTGGTTATGTAAAGAATTAAGGGCGTGTCAAGGATGTAAGTCCGCCTAAAGCAAAGAAAAATGTGGCCTAGAAATCAGTGGTATGGGTAGACCGAGCTTGGTTCTCGCCTCAAGCAGACCTCCTGCTCACCCAGCTGAGAATGGCTGTTGTGATCTTAATCGTGAGTAGAAATTCGAGAATCTAAGGGAAACCGATTGTATTGTCCTGGAGATTATAATGTAGGAGATGTGAAGTAGGATTGTGAGTGGGACAGGATTGTGATTATTTGTTTGCGATGTAAAGCAAAGGTAAAACCACTGGGTGTGGTAAAATTGGGTGTTTCCATGACTTGTAGTAGATTATACTATAGGAATGTGTTATTAGGATTTTGTGAAGAGAGTACATAATGATTGTGATGTAAGCAGAGAGATACAAAACACTGCTTGTGGAACGACGAGTGTTATTATTATTGGCAACAACTGAGCACATATTGTAGTATTATGTTTAAGACATGTCGTTTGTCATATGTTGCATCCATTGCTGAATATGCCAGTGTTATGATCGTCTGAGCATAGACTATTGCGTAAGGCAATTACTTTCATTTAATTTTAAATAAATGTATATTTACTTTTTCCCTTGTTTATCCCCGAACACCAGTCTCCAATAACAACTTAAGCCGGATCACGCTACCAGGGATACGAGACGGTGAGATCATTTATGGAGTAATTAATGAGTGATAAAAGAGTTGATTTAATACAAGAAAAGAAGGGTCTAAAACTGGCGGCAGCGGTATAGGGATAAATAGGGACATGTGCTTACAGTGCTTTTGTTTAATTTACTCTGACGAGAAAACGCCTCTTATTTTCATTAAGCTTTGCTCGTTTTAAGTGGCGGAAATAATAGTGACGATTTAATTATATAATTAATGGTTCTTCCGGAGGACATGGACTTTGACGATATGGTAATGGAAACTCTGGCCAACCACTGTTGTTCTGTAGTGCAATGGGTAGCACACGCGACTCAACCGAGAATTCATGAGTTCCTTCCCGGGCGGAGTGGAGAGGGATGGGCAGTCTCTCTCCACCCGCGCCGTGATCCACTCCTCAGTGAGAGGGTGTCAGGTGACAGGCAGCGGCAGCGTCCCGCCTCTCAGGTTTGTTTGTTTTAGGATTGTTACCCCAGGATGGAGGGGAGCACGGGGCTCTACGCCTCACAGGGTGGGGGTGTGCCGCGGCGGGCATGCAACCATAGAGTGACTTTATAAAGGCCTAACCCGCGTCCCCCAGGTAGGAAGTGTAGAGTATGATCTAGAAAAAATGTGAAATACTTAGAAAAGTGTGAGGTATGGATAAAAAGTCATGAATGAAAAATAAATAAATGAAGCATATGGACAATAGTGTGAAGTATTAAGATAAATGTGTGAAGTAAGAGAATCAGAGGAAGAGGAGGCCAGGGTAGTGCCCCCCTCAGTTAACTCCTACAAATAACATTAAATAAACAAATGAAAATAAATAAATAAATAAATAAATATGCACACTTGCAGTGGAAAAAACGGAAAATGAGCGAAGAACAAAACAGGGAGTAACCTTTAATATAATAAGATGAAAGCTATAACGAAGAAGGGAGTAACCTTTAATATAATAAGATGAAGGCTATAACGAACAAGGGAGTAACCTTTAATATAATAAGATGAAGGCTATAACGAACAAGGGAGTAACCTTTAATATAATAAGATGAAGGCTATAACGAACAAGGTAGTAACCTTTAATATAATAAGATGAAGGCTATAACGAACATGGCGTAACCTTTAATATAATAAGATGAAGGCTATAACGAACAAGGAGTAACCTTTAATATAATAAGATGAAGGCTATAACGAACAAGGAGTAACCTTTAATATAATAAGATGAAGGCTATAACGAACAAGGGAGTAACCTTTAATATAATAAGATGAAGGCTATAACGAACAAGGGAGTAACCTTTAATATAATAAGATGAAGGCTATAACGAACAAGGGAGTAACCTTTAATATAATAAGATGAAGGGTTTAACGAACAAGGGAGTAACCTTTAATATAATAAGATGAAGGCTATAACGAACAAGGGAGTAACCTTTAATATAATAAGATGAAGGCTATAACGAACAAGGGAGTAACCTTTAATATAATAAGATGAAGGCTATAACGAACAAGGGAGTAGCCGCCTCACATAAATATAAGGAAAAGAAGGCTATAACGAACAAGGGAGTGACCTTAAAAATAATGAAAAGAAGGCTATAATCAACATAACTCAAGAGTAACTTTGTTAGGCAGATCGCACTACTCATGATAATACATATGCAAAAGTGGCAGCACTCCTAGAAACAGGAGCGTGTGTGAGTTTTTAACGGATGAATTTATTAAAGAATTAGGGCTCGCAGTAAATAACTGTGAAGCGAAACCCGTGAATATTGTCTCTGTGCAAAAATACCATATTGAAAATGACGGTAAAAGACAAGTTAATATGGAAGGAAAAAGTAGTTTCCAAGACTTATTGATAACACGCGATGTAGATTTGCCGACTCATATTGTGTTGAGTACTGATTTGTCGTGTAGCACGAGATTATTTTGAAAACATTGCAACTAAATGAGGAACAAAAGAACGAAGCTTAAAACTGATAATAGAAGGGGAAACCATACAATTATGCCAGGAAAAATATGTCTTATATCTAGAGGTGAAGGATCTTAGCTAAATGTAGATGAAAATGAAGAAGGTCTCACTGAAAATAAGGCCGAACGTTGCCAAGCAGCGGAACCTTTGCAACTGCATGCATCTGTTGCAGGTTACATAACGCTAGTGACGCAACTACAGGCAAATGAAGCTTTATTTGAGCCTTGTGTTAGTACTCCTCAGGCTAGAGTCTTGTGCTCAGGGATAGTAAAGTTAGCCCCTTCATCTGACAATCAAAGATCTTATGTCACTGTGCCGTATTTGAATATTGAAAGTGAGTGTAAGGATAGATGATAATGCAACGTTAAGATTTGTGAAGCCTGTCACTCATGAGCTATACGCTGATCTGCCACAAGTATCTAGTGTACAGACCGCTGACACAGCTAAAACAGACTTGAAGCCCACAGAGCTTGAAGTAAGGAAGAAAAGCCTCTATCAAATTGTTGACGCTAAATTCCCAAGTGAAGAGAGAGAATTAGGTTTTAAAGTCCTTAATAGATAAATATATAACAGTGTTTTCCACAGAACAAGAACCATTAACAGTAACGCCCTATTTTTTTAAGCACCATCAAGCAAAACACTGATGAAGTAGTGTACAGGCGTTCATATAACATTCCTATCAGTTATCATGACAGAGTAAATAAACAACTTATATCGCTCCAGCAACAGGGTGTAATTCGCCCTTCGCGATCACCCTATAATGCCCCACTTATCCCAGTGCAAAAAAACATGGAGTACTACGACTTTGTCTGGACTTCCGGCACTTAATAAAACAATACGGGACGACCGGTACTCTCCTAATATAATTACCATACTCAATCAATTGGGAGATAGTAAGTTTTTTTTTATGCCTAGACTTGAAACAGGGTTACCATCAAATCCCCCAAGATGAAATCAGCAGAGAAAAGACGGCATTTTCTTCTCCAGCAGGACATTGAAATTTACTTCCTCCCTTTGGCCTTAAAACAGCCCCGTCCTGCTTCAAGAAAATAATAAACACTGTCCTTACAGGACTATTAAGCAACAAGGTTCAGGTGTACCTTGATGACATAATTATCCTGGGCGATATATTTTCTAATCACGCAGATAACTTAGAACAAATTCTGGATCGCTTAAAGGAAGCCAAACTGACTCTTAAGATGGAGAAGTGTAACTTTTTTAAGGACAAAGTAGATTACCTGGGCCATGCCATCCGCTCAGAGGGAATAAGACCTCAGTCTAGCAAGCTGGAGGCCATACAAAACGTCCTGGCCCCCCAAACTGTTCATGATTTACAGTCATTTCTTGGATTGACTAATTATTATCGCAAATTTATTGCAAATTATTCACAAATTGTTGCTCCTTTTCTAAAGATTTACAAAGGGAAGAAAGGTACACAAAAAATAAATAAATAAATAATTAAAACTCCACTCATATGGACGGATGAAACAAAAATTGCGTTCTCAACCCTTAAGGATAGAATGCTTGGTACAGTCACTCTACGCATCCTACTACAATACTGGTGGAGTATTGCAATAACAGGATAATGATGATAAACTAAGACCTGTATCTTTTTTTGTGAGAAATTGAATACGGCAGAACAGCGGTACAGTATAGTTGAACGAGAGGCTTTAACTGTAATTTATGGGTTACACGTAAACCGCCCATTAATACTGGGTTACCCTGTTGAGATCCACACGGGTCACAGACCTTTAGTCTGGTTGTTACAGGTAGCTAGTCCCAACGGCAGGATAGCTAGATGGCAGACTCTCATGAGTGAGTATGGTTTCACAATCAATCATCTGCCTGGCGAGGAAAATAAAGTAGCAGATTTTTACCAAGGAAGAAGGCTCAACAGGACACTGAAATTGAATTAGAAGGACACGCGATAATGTTTGTGGATGGGGAACAACAAAACCGTGGAACACGTGGATAATGAGGGCAAGGTATTGCACTAGTGCAGAAAAGACACAGGCGCCGAAAAATTAGAAAATAAAATACATGATATGTATGGACCTGAATAGTGAGTGTATTGGCCACACACTTGACTGGAGTATTCAGGAGATTAGTGAGCTGCATGATGAGCAGCCAGCATATAAGTATGCTAAAAGAAGGAAGCCCCAAGAATGAAAATTGAGCAAAGACTCAGAGAAAAAAGGCATAATGTGAGATGCCGCCCCTGTTAGAGGTACAGGTGGAAAATGTGTTATATTGTATTGAAGATGGGCATAATCTGAGATGCCGCCCCTGTTAGAGGTACAGGTGGAAAATGTGTTATATTGTGTTGAAGATGGGCATAATGTGAGATGCCGCCCCTGTCAGAGTTACAGGTGGAAATAAATTATGTGTTTTAGTGAGTCCGTACGGAGAAGCCACTTAGGTGGTGATTCTACCCCCCAAGTATTTCCAAGGCGATAACTCTGGCTCATTCGTCGCCACTGCAGGGCACGGAGGAACCAAAGTTACGTTATGTCGGTGTAGAAAGTTCGCTTTCTGGCCTGGAATGAAACGGGATGTAGAAAATTATGTAAGGAAGTGCGTCATGGTAGTCGTTTTAAAAGTGAGTTGGGAACTTGCACCCTGCTCCTTGGCGGCAATATCCAGACGTCACCGCTCCTTTTGGAAGAATACACATGGACCTTGTGGGTCCCATGGGTGTATCGGACAATGGGGTTCGATACGTAATGCCCATAGTTGATGTTTTTAAAAGGTATTTGATTATAGTACCCTTACGGAGTAAGGAAGCCCGCGAAATGGCAAGGGCGTTGTACGTGGATGTTGTTTGTGTACACGGTGTTCCTCAGACAGTTGTTACAGGTCAAGGTTCAGAGTTCGTTAATTCCGTGATGCAGGAGATAAATTGGAAGCTACCTGTGCGACACGCGAATAACGGCTTACCATACAAATGGAAATGGAATAATAAAGCGCGCAAATTATATTGTTGTTAACATTTTGAGGAGAATGTTCTAGGAAATGTGTCCGATTGGGATATAATGCTACTTATAGACATCTTGGCCTATAATGCTGCGTATTATCGCACCATAAAGGAGTCCCCATTTTATCGAGAGAGACAGAGAGAGGATTTTTAGAGATCCTCCTGTACCTACACTGTTAGAAAAAAATTCAGCAGCCCTGGTATGATATTTACTCCTATAAAGAGGAAATGGCTGTATTTGCAAGGAACGTTTATGATACTTACTCCTATAAAGAGGAAATGGTTGCAATTGCAAGGAAAGTTTATGATATTTACTCCTATAAATAGGAAATGGTTGTAATTGCAAGGAAAGTTTATGATATTACTCCTATAAATAGGAAATGGTTGCAATTGCAAGGAAAGTTTATGATATTACTCCTATAAATAGGAAATGGTTGCAATTGCAAGGAAAGTTTATGATATTGACTCCTATAAAGAGGAAATGGTTGCAATTGCAAGGAAAGTTTATGATATTGACTCCTATAAAGAGGAAATGGCTGCAATTGTAAGGAAAGTTTATGATATTGACTCCTATGAAGAGGAAATGGATGTAATGCAAGGAAAGTTTATGATATTGACTCCTATGAAGAGGAAATGGCTGCAGTTGCAAAGAAAGTTTATGATAGATGCCAGGTTTACATTGAAAAAGGTAGAGAAGAAATAGAAAAGTAATACAAAGCTACAAAATCAAAACTATCAACGTTGGAGACAGTGTTCCTAAAATGAGACCACAAAGAAAAGTAAATAAAAAGTTGTAACCTGTTTTTGATGGAGTCTACAGGGTAATAGAGAAGATCAGTGATATAATGGTAAAAATTAGGAACCTCAGGACTAGTAAGGTTTCAACGGTCCCCACAGATAGAGTAAAAGTCCTTCATGAAGATTGCATCGACGTGCAGCAATGTCCAACGATTAGGCGAGCATACCCTTTAAATCCAGAGACAGACACTGATCTATTCTTTGCATTGCTCAACCCTGAAATCGCTGAGAAAACTTCTTCCGAAAATAATGACTCGTAGCGGAGAGGTGACTGCTACTCATGACACATTAAATAATGTTCGTTCTACAACAGCAATAAACAGCTGATGCACAGGCCCTACCTTCTCAGGTTACTCCCAAACTTTCAGAGCCACCTCGGCATAGATAAAGCCTTCGCTCTTCGACGGTACAAGAGTTGCCTAATGTAATGTCAAAACTAATACGATATAGAACAGGAATAATGTATAAGGATAAAAATGCAATAATTGAGCGGAAATATGACGAAATAAACAACAGATTGATTTGACTCTTTCGGTGTACGACTCATTGACACAACAGGAGTCCCCAACACGTGCTGGCCAAAGTTTCACACCAACATACTCTCTATATTATAGTCCTCACAGACAGAGACTATAGTACCGTTTAGCCTCACAGAAGATGTTTTAGCTGCATTATATAAAGCACGGATTTTAACTGCTTCGTTACTTGAAATGTTATTCAAATGTCACCTGAGTATCCAGCTGTAAAAGCAATAAAATACACACTCTTTAATTTTGAAAACGAATTCAGTTCATTGTTGCATCATCTAAAAAAAGTTTTAGGCTATGTGATGACTACTATTCAAAACAAGCTCATGCTTCTATGAATTATAGAGAAAAGAAAAAAACGGGAAATAATTTTTTTGAGGATCCTTGTCTAATAACCTATTTGGTACCGCGACCCAGGCTCAAGTTGATGCTATTCATGAAAAAATAGAGGACTAGAGTCATTAACTGAGAAAGATTTTATATAGTTAAATGTTTATTATGGAAAACTCAACATCATTAAATAATATGCATGTCATGCAATCTGCCTTTAACAGGCTATATTCAGCTGTAGATGTATTGAACCAAGTTGTGCGCCATTTTAGTATAGACTATGGCATTAGGAAGAGAAAAAAGCTCCTACAAGAATTGTTATATTTTGACTTAGCATTGAGACACATAAGACCAGGTATACAAGATTTATATTTGAGTCTGCAGGCTCCCCTGCAAACATACATAACTCCAACCATTATGTGAAACAAACAGTTGTTCAGTACATTAAAGGAAGCCTAGGATCGGCCTCCAGGTCTTTTGTGCCTTGCAGTTCTTGATTTTTTAGCTCTATATAGGGATGTAATAACTGTGTCCTCCAGGACAACGGCTTTGCACGATTCTCGTAATTTCTATTTCACCAAACCTTTGCGAGGAGATCCGATTGACACCTTTGATGTCTTTCGAATCGACTCCCTTCCATTTTCTGTGCAGAATAGCACTTACTTTCTTATGTATAGTGTTGATTCAAGATGTATTGCCTTCAGTGAGAATAGGAAAATATATTTTATGCTTTCTAGTATAAACCACTGTAACAAGAATAACCATATGTTAGTTTGTCCTCCCACAGGCCCCGTCCATGAGGCTAGTGACGCAGCCTCTTGTGAATCGGCTGCTTTCTTGAAACATGAGTCAGTGATCAACCTCTGCCACACAATAATCTTGAAAACATTTCCCCATATGTTTATAAAAGGTCCTGGCTACTGGACCTGTTCACTTGCCTCCCCCATCACTCTGACACTCACATGCCATAACCTGTAAACAGACATACTGTCAGCCTGACGGATAATGGGATATTGATGCTTCGGCAAGGTTCTCTTCGCAGTGCTGAGTCCATCCCCCTACAGGAGCTAACAGCTGGCTTGCAGCCCCTAAATTCTGTGGTCGAGCCGGATCAGCCTTTCCAATCCGCAATCCATTGGTGGATTGTCTTCGCCATTGTCGTGATCCTGGTTCTTCTGCTGGTAACGTCTGCCGTGGGGTATTCCTATGTCCTACGCTACGCACGACGCCGCCTAATTCCAGACTCGAACCAACTGCAGACATTGCAAGGCGTATCTTCTCCACCAACACCTGTGAGATCTCAGGGGCGAGATCTTCCGGAAGGGGAAGTAATGTCAGGACCCAGAAAACGAGGAAACAGAGGAGTGAGATATACAACTGTGTAAACACCTGACAGGACAAACACTAACAAAAAGGGTGACATATATATAAGTGTAAACATCTCAAGTACAAAGAGGGAAACAACGAGGGTAAAGGAAAACAGATACCCAGAGAGGAAAGGCAGGTATACAACTGTGTAGACATCTGACAGGACAAACACTAACAAAAAAGTGACATATATAACAGTGTAAGCATCTCAAGTACCAAAGAGGAAACAACGAGGATAAAGGAAAACAGATACCCAGACTCAGATAGAAAACAGATGCCCAGTGGGCGTGGTCAGAAAGTGTGAACAACCATTGAAAAGACTCTGACCCGTGGCGTCAGTTGTGGCGACATGTTATGAGCCAATAATTTAACAGAAAAATCACTGTGGGAGTGTCTTAAGACTGACTCACGAATAGCAGGAGAAGTAAAATAATACAACATAATGAGCGAGCAGATGGGTGTGACAGGAAGTATTGGCCATTGGTTATGTAAAGAATTAAGGGCGTGTCAAGGATGTAAGTCCGCCTAAAGCAAGAAAAATGTGGCCTAGAAATCAGTGGTATGGGTAGACCGAGCTTGGTTCTCGCCTCAAGCAGACCTCCTGCTCACCCAGCTGAGAATGGCTGTTGTGATCTTAATCGTGAGTAGAAATTGAGAATCTAAGGAAACCGATTGTATTGTCCTGGAGATTATAATGTAGGAGATGTGAAGTAGGATTGTGAGTGGGACAGGATTGTGATTATTTGTTTGCGATGTAAAGCAAAGGTAAAACCACTGGGTGTGGTAAAATTGGGTGTTTCCATGACTTGTAGTAGATTATACTATAGGAATGTGTTATTAGGATTTTGTGAAGAGAGTACATAATGATTGTGATGTAAGCAGAGAGATACAAAACACTGCTTGTGGAACGACGAGTGTTATTATTATTGGCAACAACTGAACACATATTGTAGTATTATGTTTAAGACATGTCGTTTGTCATATGTTGCATCCATTGCTGAATATGCCAGTGTTATGATCGTCTGAGCATAGACTATTGCGTAAGGCAATTACTTTCATTTAATTTTAAATAAATGTATATTTACTTTTTCCCTTGTTTATCCCCGAACACCAGTCTCCAATAACAACTTAAGCCGGATCACGCTACCAGGGATACGAGACGGTGAGATCATTTATGGAGTAATTAATGAGTGATAAAAGAGTTGATTTAATACAAGAAAAGAAGGGTCTAAAACTTCTCATCTATCCCCGTCCAAACAACCCCCCCCAGGCACACCCTCCCACGTGCCCTCTCTACCATCACTCACACCAGTTCCTCGAATATGTGTTTCGCTCACTCCCAACACATCCACTCTACCATTTACAAAATTTTCAATCATCACTCTCCTCTATTCTTCACCACCTAAACCATTCACATTAATAGACACCAGTCTCATACATTCCTTTCTCTTCTGCTGCCCTCTGGCCATCGCTCCTGCCTCTAAAAACTCGATAAAAGTATTAGAGGCCACCAATGGGTGGCCAGTCCAATGTGGTGTTATGGAGGCTAAAAGGATTAAAACAAAGCAGCCGATGGTCACTGCCCCCCTCCCCGCTGGTTCTACCCCGCAAGGTATACTAACAGTGCGCACCATGTGAAGGTGAGGATGGGGTAGGCTACCTTCCCAGTCAGAGGGTAGCCGTATTGCTCCTTTCCCAACACCCTAAAGAAAGGAGCTCTACGCATAGGCAGCAGAAACGCACCTCGGATGAACCTCATTGGTTACGATACTGCCACTGTGCAAACATCAACATCATTGATGTAAATCAAAATCAGCACTGGGCCAAGAACTGAGCCCTGAGGGACACTACTAGTGACAGACACTTAAAATACTATGACCACATGGCATATCACAGAGAGGCCACAAGTGAAATGGATAGCAGAGTTGATGAGTGTTGACAGGCAAGGGATTGAATGTGTGGAATTGGAGAGCTGGAGAAGGTAGAATGGGGGGCCTTCCAAACCCCCTGTAAGTAGGGAGTAGTGCTGTATCATCCAGTTCCCTGGCATGGAGATGGAAATACAATATCTTATTTGGTCCTTTAACCCCCATGGCGTCGGAACATTTCCCACCCGTGACCCCCCCCAGCGTCGGCACTTTTCAAATTATTTTTTTTTGCCCATTATGTAAGAAATGCTGAAAAAACATATGTTTAAGTCATGAAAAGTGTCAAAAATGACATCTGAGTCACGGTGTGTGTCGTAAATTGTCGCGTCGTATATGTACGACGCCGACGCTGGGAAGGTGACTCAGCCTGTGTCGTACATGTACGACGCCGACGCTGTGAGGGTTAAAAGGGCCATGAGGCAAAGTACTGATATATCACTCAAATAATTGAAATAATTTTGTATGAAAATATAGCGGAAAAGAAAGCATTCCTCACTTTATCCTATTCCTTGGAAAATAGAGCCATTGTTGGGAAAAGCTGGCAACTCCAATTTCTGCTCATTCTCTATTTATAAACATAATGCAAATGCAAATGAAATCTGGCTCCCAGTGATGTCTGTGTGACTGCAGACTGTATAAATAACAACTATCTTTTGTCTGTGTGATCATACCCTCCTGTCTTTGAGGGTGGGGCTTGGCCTTGTTAACACAGGACTGTTTCTGAGTTACCAAGTACAAACATTCATTTAAAATATATTTTCACCAAAAGATGAAAGTGACTCAGTCAATATACACACTTTGTTAAATCACTAAAATGGTCACACATCACTGGATGCCTGATTTCACACACCTTTGCATCATTAACAGAGGGCTACCAGAAATTGAGGTTGCTAGGTTTTCTATAGAATGGCTTTGTTTTGCAAGGAAAGAAAGTGCTTTCTTCTCTGCTATAGTTTCATAGAAAATTATTTGAATTATTTGCATGAAATATCACACTTCTTTGCCTCACAGCCCTTTTAGAGGAGAAAATGAACTGCTGCATTTTTGTCTCCTTCACGCTTGGGAACAGGGTAGTGTTGCCCTCAATCAAAATTCAGCTCAGAGAGTTCCCAATGGAGAATTCTGCATTGACTCCTCCCTGGTAAAAGTTCTCATGTGAGAGAGGGCATCAGAGATTTAGATAGATAAATAAAATTTCCAAGTTCTCTAAAGATGAGTGTGGTCAAAATCTTACCCTGGCAGCCATGACAAGGCACCTTTTCCCTACAGGGCAGGGAACAGCCAAGTGAGTGTGGCAAAAATTTTCAGGTACATCCACCAGCCACTCACTCAACATTAAGAAGTTCCTGAACTTCTTGGGGCGTGCATAACAGGACCGGACCTAGGGGAAAATAAGGCATGATTACACACTTTTTTGAGAAAATCACTGAAAAGTTTCAAGAGCAAATACAGACTTTACAATAAATAAGTGTAGAGATATGATGGGCATATTAAATGAATTGTCAAAATAATTATGTTTTGAAATTTTCCTAAAATCATAGCAAAACTTTACCAACACTCACTGTCTTATCAGATAGCTGAATTAACACTTCATTCATATACTACTTCATGTATTTTTTTTTTCAGTGTATGATGTTCCTTATGTCCAATGTGTGTAGTGGATTCTATGAGGATGCCACAACATATGATGTTGTCATAGCACATAGTGAGCTGGTAATTTATGTCATAACACCAAAACAGACGTCCAACATAAATAGGAAAAAAGCTGACTACTATATGACTATTCAAGGATAAAGATGGCAGTGCCAATTGGTATTATGAGACCTCGTGCAGAGAGGGAGTGCCAGAACTGGGAGAGATGAAGACACTTCTGCTGTGGCCACCCCCTGAAGGGAAGTTCCTGTGAGGGAGCAGGGCATCGGAGACACAGATAGATAGAAAGCACGGAAAAATGGGGTGAATGACAAAATACACCATTTTGATTAAATTATGTAGCACAATTTTCACCCTTCCTCTGTCATCTAAGCATGTTGCTTACCCAAAAACACCACTGAAATTAGGGTAAAACGTCTCATGAACCAAAGTGGTAGAAGCTCTCACTGGCCCGCTGAAACAGCCTAAGTGAGCTAGGATGGAGTACTGAGGTAAACTCTCCGGGCCAGCTGTGTGTGGTGGCCGATATCAGTTCTTCGTGATGTACTTGATGCCAATAGTGAAATATACTGCTTTCTTAATGAAAACAACACTAAAATAATTACTTTTATTACAGACATTGTTACCAGAATTACCATTATTGTCATAATTATACTGACTACCATTATACACATTGAACTTCCATGATCCCTAATTATTAGTATTGGGCACTAATTATTGGTTTTGGGTGCTGTAAATCACTTCATTAAGAGAAAAAAAAGTGATTTGCGGGAAGGGAAAACAACCAGTGTAATATTTTAACATTCAATGTTATTTTTTTGTTTTGCTTTTGTTTCCAGATATAACATGTGCTTTTTCACCTTGCAACAAGATTTTTTTAAAATGATGCTTCTAGCTTTAGTAACAACAAAAATTATTATAATTTGAGTTGAGCAAACTTTGAATGAGTTTTCTGTTGTTTTAAAAATGTCGCTTAAGCCAATTCTCCACACAACGCCTCACTATACAGCAGGATCACACCACAACCTCTGAAGTAGCTTTCTTGACAACATCAGTGTGTTAGAAGAAATACCAAGTTTCTACCATAACATTGGAATTCACTCAAATAATAGACATTTCACTGGAAGGAGGAGTCTGGGTACAGTTGGATTTGAAAATCGTAGAACCTCTAGATTGGTGTCTACTGCCAGATGTCGGTTCAATGGCAAGAAAATCAGTCTGATTCAAACAAAGCCACCAACCAACAAGCACACCAATAGCTGTAGTGACCTGGTCATGACCTGACCTGAGTGGATGGCTGACATCTGATGCCTAACCCACCAACTCTCTCTCTCTCTCTCTCTCTTTCTCTCTCTCTCCCCCCCCACGGTCCACACACACACACACACCGACCACCGCTGCGTGTGGACGTGGGAGGACGAAGCTCCTGAAGGATATTTTAACAATTTTAACTATTTTACCTGGCAACTGTGACATACGGTGGAGGGGCATTGCTGGCGCTGTTCCTGGTTGGAGATTTTGATGAGGGGTGCGGAGGGCTGGAGGAAAGTGTTAATGGATTGAGGGAGCGAAAATGGAAAACCGTACCGAGAACGAGACGAGTGAGGCGCAGTGTTCGTTTACGCCGCCATCATGACAATGACGGTGTACTGCAGACTTTTTGGGCTTTGAGGAAAATAACAGTGAGCTGCAGAATAGATTATTGCAGAGAAGAGTGAAAGGGTTGGAGAGTGATTTTGAAGTGGTGATGAAGATGGTGAGTGAATTGAGAAGGGAGAGAGAGGAGGACAAGAGAAAGATAAGTGATTTAGAAGCGAGGGTGGTGGAACTCAGAGATCAGCTGATAAAGTGCACTGAGGGGGTGAAGGTAAGCGTGGACTCGATGGAAAAGTTGAATAAAGAGCGGAATAAGTGAGAGGAGAAGCGAAATGATGAAAAAGTGGAAGTGGAGAAATGATGCAAAGGGGGAGAGCGCAGAGCTTTAAGGAGATTGTAGAGGAGCAGCTGGAAGAGAAGATGGCTGAGAAGGTGGTGAAGGTGATCAAAGAAAATGAGGCACTGGTAAGAGGCACGGTTGACAAAAAGAAGAGCGTCATTCTGTTCGGCGTCAAGGAGGAGAAGACCCTGAGTAAATCTGTGAGAGAGAACAACTTGAGAGCTGCAGTGAGGATGGTCGTGCAAAGGGTACAAGAAGAGGGAAGTGACCTGGTGAAAGAAGCAGATGACTGTCATAGGATTGGAAAATACAATGGCGAAAAAGATAGACCAATTAGAATACGATTTAAGGCACAGAGGGAAGCAGAAGAGGCCCGGGTAGGAGCTTGGAAGCTGGCGGGAGAAGACGACACCAAAATGATGTGGCTGAGAAAAGATCTGAATGAGCAAGATAGAGATAAGTTGAATGAGCTTAGAGGTGAGGTTTGTGATTTAAATGAGAAGAGATCGGAAGAAGAGAAGAGGGAATTTTTTTGGAGAGAAATGAATGTGAAAGTAAGGAAGTGGTTCGCAGGGATGAGAGGAAGGAGAGAAAGAGTCTAACAGAAAAGGAGGAAGAGTGGAGACTTACACGAATATAAATGGAACAGTTTCATCGTGGATAAGAGTTTAATGACTATTTGAGAGACAAAGAACCTGATATTGTGGGGCTGACAGAAACTAAGTTGAGTGAACCAACTGAGGTGGTGGGGATTGGAGAAGGTGCATACAACATAATGGAAAAGAGACAGAAAGTTAAAAATGGGAGGAGGAGTGATGTTGATGGTAAAAAAAGTCATCAAGGTGGAGGAAGTGACTGAGGGTGAAGGCTTGGTAGAGGAAATGAAAGGGAAAATTGTGGGTGCTGAAGGAAGAAGGAGGCATTATGTAGTAGGGTACATTACAAGAAACTGTGAGTTGCCTGGATGGAATGTTGAGGAAGTATGAGAAAGTGATTATAATGGGTGATTTCAACTGCAAGGAGGTGGAATGGGAGGATTAGCAGATGCAGGGAGCAGACGAGTTGTGGGGAGGAAGACTCCTACAACTGGAAATGGAACATGTGCTGACTCAGTGGATCAAGGAACATACCAGATTCAGGAACGAAGGCGAGGCATCAAGACTAGACCTGGTATTTATTAAGGAGCCGGAAATAATAGAAAATCTCAAAGTAGATTGTCCAATAGCAAAGAGTGACCATGCGGTTGTGGAATTTGAAGTATCAGAAAAGAGAACGATTGACCGAAAGGAGCATCACAAAATTGGAAGAAGCAACTACTGTAAGGCAGACTTTGTTAGCATGAGAACTTTTTTTGAAAATGCAAATTGGAGTGGGCTGTACAAGGCCAAGAGTACACTCAACCCTCGATTTGCCGGACCTCCATTTGCCGGATTTCGGATTTGCCGGACAAGAGTCCGTGGGGTAAAAAAAAAAAAAAAGTCCGGGACAAGTCGATTTCAAACTACCGCGCCAGACAAAGTTCGCAAATCGGGCACTAGATGGCAGCGCGGGCAGACATACACGTCTAGTACTGGACTGTACACAAGTCTGCCGCGTCACACGAGTGTTGTGCTTACGTGCTTGTCGTGGATACACCTCTTCTTCACAACGATGCCACCCAAAAACCCACCAAAGAAAGTAACCAAGCGTACAGCTAAACCTGTGCACCTTTCTGTGTCGCAAAAACTGGAACTTTTACGTAAAATAGATCTACAGTAAGGTAAATGCTAATAAAAAAAACAGTACAGTACCTGTATATAGTATATGTATGTTGTATATGTGCATGTTGTAGAAGGTAATATATTATATTACAGGACAGTATAGGACAGCTATGCGAGGTGTAGTCCGGGGTTCCCCGGACATATATAGGGTAAAGTCCGGCAAGGGGGTAGACCCCCGGACATTTTCCATTGCCGGACATTTGCCATTCCCGGACAAGCCTTCCCCCCTTTTAGTCCGGCAAATCGAGGGTTGAGTGTACACAGGATAAGTGGGAGGAGTTTTTAAAACTATACAAGGAAACCGAAAACAGAAATGTCCCCAAGGTAACCAAAAAGGAAGTAAATAAAAAGGAGTGGTTTAACAAGAGATTCGAGACAGCTGGAAAGAGAAAAAGAGGAAGCTTGGAAGAGATGGAGGAGACGAAGAAGAATCAACTCACGGAACGATTTCAAACTAGCAGGGAATGAATATACAAAGGTTAGAAGAGAAGAAAAAAGGAAGTATGAAAAAGATATAGTATAGTCGACAAGTGCAAAGACCAACCCAAACTTTTCTATAAACACGTGAACAGCAAATTGAAGAATAGAGAAAAAAAATTGATAAACTGAAGATTTTTTTTTTTTTTTTTTTTTTTTTACAGCAAAGGAGACAGTTCAAGGGCACAAAAAAAGTAAACATTAATAAAAAAGCCCGCTACTCTGCTCTAAAAGAATCCAAAGAGGTGGCCGAAAGATAGGTCAGTTTCGGGAGGAGAGGTGTCCTGATACCCTCCTCTTGAAAGAGTTCAAGTCGTAGGCAGGAGGAAATACAGATGAAGGAAGATTGTTCCAGAGTTTACCAGCGTGAGGGATGAAAGAGTGAAGATGCTGGTTAACCCTTGCATAAGGGGTTTGGACAGTATAGGGATGAGCATGAGTAGAAAGTCGAGTGCAGTGGGAGGGGGGAGGCATGCAGTTAGCAAGTTCAGAAGAGCAGTCAAGGAAATATCGATAGAAGATAGAAAGAGAGGCAACATTAGTAAGTAGGAATTTAAGAGGTAGAAGACTATCAGTATGAGGAGGAGAGCTGATGAGACGAAGAGCCTTAGCCTCCACTCTGTCCAGAAGAGCTGTGTGAGTGGAGCGCCCCCACACATGAGATGCATACTCCATACGAGGGGACAAGGCCCTTGTATATGGACAGCAACTGTGCAGGGGAGAAGAACTGGCGGAGACGGTTCAGAACTCCCAGCATAGATGAAGCTGAATTAGTAAGAGCTTAGATATCATGTTTCCTTTTTAGATATTGTGTTAAGGTTAGACCGTGGATGTTGAGTGTTTAGGAATGTGATAGCTGGGTGTTGTCAAAGAATAGGGATAGTTGTTTGGGAGATTGTGTCGAGTGGATAGGTGGAGAAACTGTGTTTTTGAGGCGTTGAAGGACACCAGGTTCTTCTTGCCCCAATCGGAAATAGTAAGGTCTGAGGCTAAGCGTTCTGCAGCCTCCAGCCTTGAGTCGTTAAGTTCCTGAAGGGTGGGTCTTCTATTAAAAGAAGTTGAATAATGCAGAGTGGAATCATCATGAGCGTAGGAATGGATAGGACAGTTCGTTTTGGAAAGAAGATCATCAATGAACAACAGAAAAGAGTGGGAGATAGGACAGAACCCTGTGGGACACCACTGTTAATAGATTTAGGAGAAGAACAGTGACCGTCTGCCACGGCAGAAATAGAACGGTCAGAAAGGAAACTGGAGATAAAGGTACATAGAGAAGGATAGAAACCGTAGGAGGGTAGTTTGGAGAGCAAAGATTTGTGCCAGACCCTATCAAAAGCTTTTGATATGTCCAGCAATAGCAAAGTTTCACGAAAGCAGCTAAGAGAGGATGACCAAGAGTCAGTTAACCCTAAAGGGGCCTGGGTGGTCATCTACAACATCCACAGGACCGGCACCTCAGCACCAAACACAAAATAGCCTATATTCACACACTTGATTCTGCTGAACTACAATGCAATAACAAATTACTTTGTCGTCATAGTCATCATCAACTCTTCTTCTTTTTAATTATTGCATGAAAACGTTTCTATGTGCTGTGGTTTTGGAGAAATATTGAAGAGGAGAGACTTTTGGAGTTAGCGAGGCTCTTGCCCGCTCTGCGTTCGTTTCGCTTGTGTGGCCTTGACTAGTGCGTAATGAAAACGGATGCCCCCATGCTCTAATTCTTATATATAGTCAATACTCTAAGCTTTCTCTATGTAACACAGTCTTGTGATGTGTGGTTTGGGAGTCATTGTAGCATACTCTTCTCATTCTCGTGTTGCTCTGCTGGGCTCGGCAGGGTCTGTCAGGAAATCGGACGCCAGAATCCGTGTCAGTACGCCTGTCCATCATGAGAGCGGGCAAGATTCTGAAGCCGTAGCCTAAACATATCTCTGGCAGTGTTGCCAACGAATGGTCATCGAAAATTACCGAAAAGTAAATAAATTTAGCGAGAAAAAAGCGTATAACGCCTGGCCCTTCCGTGGAAAAGCGGCTATAGCCGCCCGCCTTTAGGGTTAAGAAGGCTAGGAGATCACCAGTAGAACGGAACCCATACTGGCGATCAGATAGAAGGTCAGAAGTGGAAAGGTGCTTTTGAATCTTCCGGTTAAGGATTGATTCAAAAGCTTTAGATAGACAAGAAAGTAAAGCAATAGGACGGTAGTTTGAGGGATTGGAGCGGTCACCCTTCTTAGGTACAGGCTGTATGAAGGCATACTTCCAGCAAGAAGGAAAGGTAGATGTTGACAGGCAGAGGCGAAAGAGTTTGACCAGGCAGGGTGACAGCACGGAGGCACAGTTTTTAAAGACAATAGGAGGCACTCCATCAGGTCCATAAGCCTTCTGAGGATTGAGGCCAGAGAGGGCATAGAAAACATCATTTTGAAGAATCTTTATAACAGGCATAAAGGAGTCAGAGGGGGGATGAGTAGGAGGAATATGCCCAGAATCGTTCAGAGTGGAGTTTTTGACATTTTCTATTAATGAAAGAATTTTTGGTTAGTCGGAGAATAGATTTGGCACGATTTCAGGCAGAAATGTAAAGTTCATAATTAGCATTAGTTTGAAGGCTCTGGATGGAACTATGTATGAGGACCCAGCAGAGATGGCCGAGGTGATGAACAACAGCTCCCACAGAGTCTTCACAAGAGAAGAAGAATTTGTACAACCACCGGGCCAGGAAAGAGGAAGGGTTATGCAAGAGATACAGTTAACGGTGCAGGAGGTCAAGGAAAGTTTGAACAAGCTGGATGAAAGGCGACGGGGCCAGATGGAGTATCAGGGTGGATTTTGAAAGAATGTAGTGAGCAACTTGCAGAGATTGGGAAAGAGCAAATAGTACTGATTTTTAAGGGAGGCAAGAGAGAGGACTCACTGAATTACAGACAGGTATCACTCACTAGTGTGGTTGCGAAGGTATGTGAGAGACTGGTTAAAAACAGGTGGTCGGATTTCTTAGAATGTGAGAAAATTATCTTGGATTGCCAGTTTGGATTCAGGAGAGGGAGATCTTGCATCACCAAGTTGTTGTGTTACTACTCAAGGGTGATAGACTTAATTCAGGAGAGAGAAGGCTGAGCGGATGGAGTGTACAGAAGCCCGCCACCGTTCACGGGTATTTGCTTACGCGAAACTCCTGTGATCGGTGAATCCATGATCGATGGGACTACATAAGCAAATAGAGAAAATAGGGTTTTGTTCTGCCATCTTGATCGAATAAAACAAAGTGGATTTCTAAGGCATTTCTAACCATTGTTATATAGTTTTATATACACATAAATCACAAATTAAATATGGACTGTATTATTTAACACTCACTCTGCGGTTGGTTGTGATGAGTGTGAGTGCGTACACCGCGGTGGTTGGCAGGCAAGTGGTGTTATTGCGGTAGTTATGTTGGAAACTACGAAAAAATGCAATGTGATGAGTATGATAGTTTGGCAACACTGCGCTCAGCCCGTGGCAACAGTGTTTACTGGGCCCTTGAAAGGTAAGAACACCGCATTGCTCGTCTTCCAACCCGCCATCAAGTATTAGTGAATTCTCGTCTCTTCCCTTTGTGTTAATATTCATATGTATATCCATATACATCCAATATATTATTAATTAATTCGAGTGTTTGCTGGGCCCTTGGAAGGTCCATTTGTTGCTGTTCCCGGCGGTACGCCCATACAAACTTTATACCCATTACCCCTCTGCCACTGTTGCAGTCTCCGCCATGTTTGTTTACTCCTCAAAGCAGTAGCCTCAAGTCTCTAAGAAGGACCGGTTCTGGCAGGTCCCAGTAAGTATCAAGCATTTTAAATGTAAAATACAGGTAACTCTTGATTTACGTGAGTATTGTGTCCTTGAAGAGGTCGCGTAAATCAAAAACAATGTAAATCAAACAAGAGGTAGGTTTGTATCGAGAAATAAATATTCACTTCATTTAGAGGAGAGAGAGAGAGAGAGAGAGAGAGAGAGAGAGAGAGAGAGAGAGAGAGAGAGAGAGAGAGAATATCCATATCACCGAGATATCCACTCAGGCACCCAGTCTCAGCCTCACTCGTGTGAGGAAGAAATGAGGGACACCATGAGCGACTGGCTAGTATTGGTACTGGTACCGAGCAGTCTGGTACCGGTACCGTACCGTATAGCTGGTGCCGTTAGTATTGGTACTGGTACCGGTACCTGCCCACCCCTATTGTTGAGTAGCGTGGCAGCGTGGGTACTGTATTGTTGTTCAAGTGGCATGCAGGAAGAACTGAGCTCAGCTGTGTGGCCGCGGTGCCGTGTGAGTCCAGTTGCGTGAGACATCTGGTGGCCACTCCATAAAATATCGTGTATAAGTGAAAAAACGTGTAAATTAAACATTTTTGGGGATTTTGGACCCCGCGTCATTTAAAAAACGCGTAAACCAAACTCGCGTAAATCGAGAATTACCTGTATTGGGATTTAGGGTCGTTTTCACAGTCACTTTTCTTTATTTTGATTGATACCAATGAGCGACGATCGCCACTGTACTATTTTCACGTGAAACTGACCGATGGGGTTGTGGCAGGTGAGGGATTAGTCCCGGCCCACACCTAGCCACACACCTGGATCTGGATCTGGATGAATAATGTGCAGGGCACCCGTACAGGTGCACAACACTCAACACCTCTCGCTTCCTCTGCAGCCACCACTACCCCATCGGCCACTTTCACATGGAAATACCGTAGCGGCGATCGCCTCTCATAGGTAATGATCAAAACAAACAAAAGTGACTGTGAAAGCGGCACTTAGTAAGAATCAGACTGCGTATACGCGAGTTTTCATCCATGTCTGGTGGGGGTGTCACAAATACCATACCCGCGTATAAGCGAATCCGTGAACAGTGAGGCAGTGAAGGGCGGGGGGTTTCTGTATTTGTATTCAGTGTTTCCATTGTAGTGTGTAAAATAATAATACACAGGAAGTCTTCGAGTTACAGTGTATACAGCTTACAACCACTTGCACACTCTCGAGGGGCCTCTTGGTTGGCTGCAGCCCGTTAATTGTGGAGGTGAATTTTATTTATAGTGGCTGCCGTGATGTATGACTCATAGATTATGCAGAAAAGGATGGGCAAGGTTCCCACGTGTGGCACCATTCTTTGTTTTCAAGCTAATACTTTGGAGCATGGTGCATAACACCCCCTTGGCTAGTGGGGGTTGGTTAGGGAGGGTAAAGTAATACTAAAAATAGAGAAAATACGAGTTGGAGGATGGTGTGGTGGAGGTAGCGAGGATGGCGGTGAGGTGCTAATCCTCACTACAGCCCTTGGGGTTGAAAAGCCCAGCACTACTACCCATTGTTTACCATCTGCATTATCATCGGCACTACACTTAGTTTATGGCGGCTGGCACGTGGCGCACTGAGGGTGGTAACTGGTAAGTTTATCATGATGCCTGGTGAAGCGGGCGGGGTGAGGCGCGTCGGGGGGCAGGAGGTGGCAGTGGCAAGGGTGGTGTGGCAGGGTGTCGCTAAACTCACTGAGGGTGTTCTGGTGCCTGTCAGAGAGCCTTGGCAGACTCAGGGTAGTCTTTTTTTTTTTTTTTCCAACATTCCACCTAGGGCACCAATAGGCTTGCTTTCTTGATGGGGCCTGGTGGTCAGACCCAGCCTGGTGTGGCTCATTCTGTCCTCCAGAACTCATCTTTGATCCTCTTTTTAGAGAGAGAATCTAGAGTCTGAGCTGAGAGGTGGTTTTCTGGACAGCATGTGGGTAGTCTTAGGCCACTCGGCAGTGACTGAAAAATCCCAACCCTCGGGATTTTTCAGTCCTCGTGGACACCACCACTCAGCCACTGCCTCCTTTCCAAGATGTGGTAAGCAAGGCCTAAAAGAACCCTGCATGCCCACTTCTGAACCCTCTCAAGCTGCTGTCGTTGGGTGAGGGCCAGAGAGGATGATCAGTCAGCCAAGTAACAAGATTAGGATGAAGCCCAAGCTCAATGGCCTTAGTAATGACAGCAGTGTGGTCTACAAGGTCAAATGCTTTCCTGAAATTAACATAAGCTGGGGCAAGGAAGGTATTGCACTAGACCAGGTGGCTGTGTATGAAGTCCAGGAAGCAGACCAGGCAATGAGTGGTGAAGGAATATGTGGCACTCCCTGCTGAAATGAGGTAAGCGACACAGGGATCAATCTTGAAATATCACTTGCCTCGCATCGACCAACTCTTCAGGCATTCTGAGGCAACTCTTCAAGCTAAAAGTCAAAGACGTTTTGGTATTAAGGTCAATTTTTTCACACATATGCCTCAGAAAAATCCTGAAACTCCCAACTTCCATCGCAATTTTCTTCTTTTCTTGTGGGTGTCACTTCAGCAGGGAGCGACACATATCTCATATTACCAAACTGTTGGGTGTCAATGAATATACTTCTATCATTATAAGCCCAGTTAACCCTTGGAGTACAGGTGGCGACATATTTCTCTGGATGGTGTGCACGGGGATAATTTAGACATTTAAAAGAGGTGGAAATGGTGTCTTTCTTCTTTGCAATAACTGTATATTCATCTAGTACATATGGTGCTGTAATAAAACTTCTCTTCTAATAATAATAAAAAAGTTATGACAGCCGAAAATATTGCGCATTTTCTCGTGGCCGTGATGTGTCGCGTGGAAGCACCCCACTCTCTCTCTCTCTCTCTCTCTCTCTCTCTCTCTCTCTCTCTCTCTCTCTACCTACTTGCTCCTCCCTCCTCTGTCAATGTCAGTACCATAGCAGTCATCAGAGTCACTGTCACTTTGATTCGCCCGCGCTCTACTTCCGCCCAGAGCAGAGGAACTGCTTGATGCATCACGAGACATGACAGATGTATTCCGAACAATAGTGGAAAATGATCTGTGGCCTTCGGTAGGGCACGCGCTGAGACGAATGAGTGTGTATGGATGCCAGATGCCTCCACCATTCTTCTGAGTCAAGAACTGGTGGTATATTTGAAACGTCGGGAGCGTAGAGTGTGATGATTATATATATGATCCCCTTACGGGTGGGGCATGTGGTAGCGCACTTATATATACGATCGCCGTAATCTAAGGGTTAATAATGAAGTCTTCACAAATGAGTTTGGGGATGGGCGTGATGGCAACTGGCCTGAGACGGTTAAGGGACTTCTCTTTCTTCTTCTTCATTTATAGTCCATCTCCCATTCTTGAGGTTGGACTTGCAATGATCCTCCTCCATCTTGCTCAGTCCAGTGCTAATCCTTCCTATATTTCTAATACTTCAAAGTCTTGTTTCTCTCCATGTTCTCCTTGGTTTTCCAACTGGCCTTCTTCCAGGTACCTCCATTTTCTCCACTATCCTCAACACTGCACCCTCTGCCTCTTCTACTCACATGTCCAAACCACTGCAACCTTCTCGGTCTCACTCTCTCCTGTATCTCTTTCAAACCACATCTCTTTGCCACATCCACAATGGACACCCTGACCTGCCACTTCACTCCAGCCATATATATCTCAGCATCCTTCAGTCACATTGTCTTAGAATATCCTCTACTCCTCCTGTCATTGCCAATGTTTCCACACGCTCCACCTAGTGTTTTGTTCAAGATGTTGGTCACCCCTCACATGCCTTCCTCTCCTCCTGCCCTGTGGCCCTGCTGCTTCCCAACTCTTCATTCCCTTCAAAGATGCCTCACTTTCTTTTCTTTGATTTCCTCCAATGGTCCTTCCACTTTTGCCATTTCTTCCAGTTGGTATTCATTTTGTTTGTTTAGTAGATTTTTGGAGTACTCATTTCATTTCTCCATGATTTCCTTCTCTTCTACTTTGATCTCTTCTCTTTTGTCTTCTGCATATTTTCAAAGTATTACATCTTGTCTCTCTCCTTTCATTTGCTTGCTCTTCCCAAACAGATCTTTTAGTGATTGCCACCTCCTTTTTTGCTCATCTTTTCTTCTGCTTGTATGTTTTCTGCTGGTCTCTGCTCCACTTTTTTGTAAGCCTCTTTCTTCTCTCTTATTACCTGCTGAACTATCTCACTCCACTGACAAGACTATGTGCTGGAAGTTTTAGAGATGGAAGTGCTGTAGGAAATTTTCCAGTCACTTGAGCAAGTGTGTTGCTGTAGGGAAGCAATAATTTTAGAGTAAAGGGGAGTGGCAAATTCTAGGTGGGATTCCTTATAAATTTTGATTGGGAGGTCAGTGGGCATAATGGATCTGTGTTTCTATAATTTTTGTAATTTCTTTTTTTTCTATAAATAAATAAATAAATAAATAAATGAATAAATATATATATACAGTCGTTCCTCAAATAGTACGGTTTCGGTTTTATACAGATTGTCATGGAAGAATTTTTTTAGGATTTTTAAATTTCCCGCTCGTCACACCAAGAAGTCATGGCGTGAGTGGCAACACTGTTCTACCAAAACACCTGCTGAAAGCAACCCAAAGCATTCGAGATAGGTGTTCACCCTGCAGAAGAATTCAGATTTAGGAGAAGTTACGTTTTTGGGATGAGTTACGTTGCAGTAGGGAGAGCATACCACGTGAATGAGAGCAGTGTTCGCTGTATCGATCGGGTTCGGGTTCGGGAGGTAGTTGTCCCTTTCGGTCCCAACTACAGCCTTTGAAACGGCTTACTCCCTCTTGCCACAGTAACTGCCAGTGCTCCAAGAGTGCGGCAAGAGTGGAGATAAAGGCCTCGAAAACCCTCGTCGTTGCTATGGTAACAGCGTCTCACTCGCAGCAAAATGGCATACGCTGATCTTCCTGGCGACGTTTAACATGCATTACTAGCTGTCCTGGCTGACGAACTCCTTACAACAGAAGATGAACAGGAAGCTGCAGTGGTTATGGTGGCACAGAGAGGTGAAATGCACGAAGCACGAAGCACGAAGGCGCTCCACCTCTCAAAGCCGGGAGCCAGCAAGTGTGCCGAGTTGGCAACTCGTGCTGCCGCGTCATGCGTTTGAGAGCACTCGGAATGTTCCAAGAGTCCCAATTCCCTCTCTCAAACACAGCCCAGGGGTGTTTCTAAGGGGGGAACTAATTGTATACAGATATTCGAATAGTACAGGGATCCTGGGTCCCTAACCCCCATACTATTTGAGGGACAACTGTATATATATATATATATATATATATATATATATATATATATATATATATATATATATATATATATATATATATATATATATATATATATATATATATATATATAGAGTAAAACCCCAAATATCCGAAATGGTCGGGGGGAAGCCTCTGTCTGATAAGCCGATTTTTCTGATAATCCGGATTTATGGCCTCAATTTTGATCGCCGCCAGTTTGATCGTCGGCATTGTGTCTTGCTTTCGCTTGGATGAATATCACTTTGATCTTGCACCTTGGTTCTTATTTTCTCATTAGAACACATGTAGCAAGTATGGACGGACCATTAGCCAGGATGGATGCCGCCGACTGACGATGTAAACAATGAAACCAAACAAACACACGCTACGCTAAACAAAGTAGTACGCTTAAAAGATGTGATGTAAATGTTTTATTGTATGTTTGTCTGTGTGTCTCCTTGTCTGGACCAGTGTATGTTGATACTTGTGAGCGTTGCAGATCTGAATTGTGAATGTTGCAGAGTGCGATTGTGAATGGTTGTGCAAGCTTGCAAGTGTGACCTTGATGCATCGTGCAGGTGGAGACACAGTATGATGACTCATATTATCGCGCAACTCGTATGTTGGAAGGGGAATGTGGCATGGAGTGGAGAGGGGAGTCGTGTTTGTGTCGTTGTCTTGAGAGTACGGTGTGAGAGTAGTCGTGCAGTAGTTTGTTCGTTCGCGCACCTCGCCCTTGCTGGGGCGAAGCGGCCGTGGTGTTGTTGAGAGTTTGTTTAATGTTTTTTGTCTAATACATTAATCTATTCGTTACAAGCTATTTCGGCAATACGTATTAGAAAGCATATTCATTTTAACTGTTCTTATCAATTTTAAATGTGTTAATATAGTACATATGTAGTTACTTTTATTTATTTTTGATGTTTTATAACGTTTTAGTATAGAAAAAATTTTTTAATTGCATTATCCAGATCAATTTCGGATAATCCGGTTTTCGGATAATCCGCTTAGGATAATCGAGTTTTACTGTATAAATATATATATATATATATATATATATATATATATATATATATATATATATATATATATATATATATATATATATATATATATATATATATATATATATATATATATATATATATATATATATATATATATATATATATATATATATATATATATATATATATATATATATATATATATATATATATATATATATATATATATATATATATATATATATATATATATATATATATATATATATATATATATATATATATATATATTTTTAATGACTGAAATGAGACAAGACCTTGTTAGACAACAATATGTAATCAACACTCACCCTGGGGTCAAAATTTAGTAGCACAGAAGACCCAAAAGTAGCCCAATTTGCGATAAGTAGCCCAATCTGGCAACACTGCAGTGTGGCGGCGCGTGAATTTTTTTTTTTTAGGATAATGTTGCTATGAGAAAATCTCGACCAATAGCAGTCGTCCCTGAGTGAGCTGCTGGCCAATAGAGGCTGTAAGCGTCACAGTCTAGCCGTGGCGTCACTCAGGAGCAACCTAACGTCCATTGCCGCCTCCTCCTCTCTCCCCCCACCTCTCTCCCTTCCCCCCTCCTCTCTGCCTCCCACCGTCCCTCCTCTCTGCCTCCCTCCTCCCTCCTCTGCCTTCCTCCTCCTCTCTCCCTTCCCCTCCTCTCTGCCTCCCTCCCTCCCCTCCTCTCTGCCTTCCTCCCTCCTCTCTCCCTTCCCCCTCCTCTGCCTCCCTCCCTCCTCCTCTCTGCCTCCCTCCTCCTCCTCTGCCTTCCTCCTCCTCTCTCCCTTCCCCCTCCTCTGCCTCCCTCCCTCCCTCCTCTGCCTTCCTCCCTCTCTCCCTTCCCCCCTCCTCTCTGCCTCCCTCCCTCCCTCCTCTCTGCCTCCCTCCCTCCCTCCTCTCTGCCTCCCTCCCTCCTCTCTCCCTTCCCCCCTCCTCTCTGCCTCCCTCCCTCCCTCCTCTCTGCCTCCCTCCCTCCCTCCTCTCTGCCTTCCTCCCTCCTCTCTCCCTTCCTCTCTGCCTCCCTCCCTCCCTCCTCTCTGCCTCCCTCCGTCCGTCCTCTCTGCCTTCCTCCCTCCTCTCTCCCTTCCCCCCTCCTCTCTGCCTCCCTCCCTCCCACCTCTCTGCCTTCCTCCCTCCTCTCTCCCTTCCCTCCTCTCTCTGCCTCCTCCTCCCTCCTCTCTGCCTCCCTCCCTCCTCTCTCCCTCCCTCCCTCCCTCCCCTCCTCTCTGCCTCCCTCCTCCTCCCTGCCTCCCTCCCTCCTCTCCCTCCTCCTCTGCCTTCCTCCTCCTCTCCCTTCCCCCCTCCTCTATTTAGCATATCACTGAATATGACTGCGAATAAACCGTTGGTGAGACCGCGAACGGCAGGGGTGACTGTATATATATATATATATATATATATATATATATATATATATATATATATACACTACCCTCTCGAGTTTCGCGATCCTCGAGTTTAGCGCTTAGTCCTAAATTCTCACCATCACGACTTTCGCGCATTACTGCCACGAGTTTCGCGGTGCTTTGACATGTCTGGTTCACGTCTACCTACCGTCGGCGTCATGCGTGCTGCCTTAATTAAGAGGCGGTGTCCAACCACTGGGGCTATGGGCAACCATGGTTGCCTGTATGCCCAACCGGGAGCGAGTTGTTGGTTGTCCATATGAATGGAAAACAGTCGTGAGTACGAGTGTGGGTACGTGGGTACCGAACGGCTGCATGTAAACAAACAGACGACGGCAGTGGCTGAGGAGCAGTGGAAGATGGCCCACCAAGAGACTCGTAAAATGGACTGGCAGAGCTGCTTTGTTTACTACTTGATTAACAAGATAAGAGAACACCCTGTGCTGGGGAACCACAGTCCAAAAAACTTTTTTGTATATGTCCCGGTGTTGTTTTCCTCTTCTTCTTCTTCTTTTGACCTGTAATGCATGGCAGCGACGGTGAAAAGTAACAGTGGAAAATAGCAAAAGGGCATAGAAAACCAAAATCAGGGAAAGAAAAGAACAGAAAAACACCTAAGTTCAGGGTGAAGTGTATTAGTGCGCACTGTGAAGTAAATAAGGGCCACTTTCACAGTCACTGTTTGTTTTGATCGTAACCAATGGCGGCAATCAACGCTATAGTTTTCCACGTGAAATTGGCCTATGGGGTAGTGGTGGCTGCAGAGAAAGCGACAGGTGTTGAGAGTGTGTGGTAGGGTGCAGGGCGAGGCTAACCCCGCAGCCGCCACAAGGTGCCGTTGTAAAGGCAATACCTCCGACACCATCACATCACATCACTACCCATCGGCCAGTTTCACGTGGAAATACTAGAGCGGCGATCCCCGCGACTGATAACGATCAAAACAAACAAAATTACTGTGAAAGTGGCCCAAGTGCATGTTGTGAAGTATAAAAGTGTGGAGAAGGAAAACCTAAGCAGCGATACAAAGCATTACAAGTCAAAAGAAGAAGGTCCACTATACACTGGCCGGTGTTGCGAGAAATATTTTCCCGATGAAATTAGTCATTCTGCTGTCCACCATGCATGCGCGCTGTGGGAATACACAGCATTAAAAGTGCTTATTTGCCTGGACTTGTTCTTTTTTGTCCGCTTGTGATCTTTGTGAGCGGTGAGGGAAATATGGAAGCAGTAAGCAAGTTGAACCTCTCTACGAGCTAATTTGCGATTGCGGCGGCAGTTTATGTTCAATAGGCATTGACAGTCAATCATGATGTTAGTGATTTAATGATTTATAACAGAAAAAGTTAGCAGATTATACCATAACACACAGAAAACTACCAGAAGCTATAGGTTTGTCCAACTGTACCACAGGTGACTGTGAGCAACCGCCCTTACTTTAGCAGATGACACCACGTGGATCACAAGCGTGTATTCAGAACTGCCAGCCAGTTGTAAGGCAGCCGCCTTCATCTGCGGCTTCAGAACGATCTGTTCTCACTTCCCATTTTCTGCCTATTACTATTTTGAGATAACAGGAGAATAAAGTTGAAAAAAAATGTGATATCAAGGGAGTAAAGTCGAAAAAAAAAAAGTTTTTTTTTTCCATGGGCCAGAACCAATAAATGCTTTTTCATGTATTTCAATACCTCGAGTTTCACGATCCTCGAGTTTAGAGCTATACCTTCGGAATGAAGCAAACGTGAAACTCGAGAGGGTATGTATTTATATATATATATATATATATATATATATATATATATATATATATATATATATATATATATATATATATATATATATATTATTTATTCATTTATTTATTTATTTTTTGCCTTTCAGCCTATGGCACCAGTAGGCTTTCTTGGTGTGGGCCTGATGGTCAGCCCAGCCTGTTATGGTGCAAGCATTTACAGCATATGCTATATACTGCCTATACTCTCAGCGGGCCTCCTGAGCATGCTCCCACACAGCTGCCCTGTCCATCCCAAGTCCCTCCCAGCAGGATTGGCTGACTTGCCCCAACCAAGAGTTACATGGGTGTCCCCTTGGTCTCCTCCACTCAGGGTTGTCTCGTACAGAAACAACCCTGTGAGCAGGGAGGTGCGCCACGTGCCCATATAGCCGGAGTTGGTGTTCATGGACTAAGCTGGTAACAGGCCTTGAATCAGTGTCACGGGGTAGTTGCTGGTTCTAATGATACCCTGTAACCCTGGAAAGGCACTTGGTACCAAAGGCATGGACACGCCTCTCCAAGTCACAATTCAGTGTTCATGCCTCACAGTCATACATAGCAAGGGCCAATTTCCCAGTCACTTTCTTTTATTTTGATGGTTACCAATGAGCGGAGAACGCCACCACCACACATAGCCATCTTTAGCGGCGTTGTTTGTCTCAATCAGTACCAGAGATTGGAATCTCTGGTAATAACGCAGGTCTGGTAGCCGGGTGGGCTCCCCAAAGGAGCTAACCAATGCTATAATCCTTTATAATTCTCAAATAACAAATTCTTGCCCTCAAGTGGTTATATTTCTTTAAATAAATGTAAAAATATATAAAATAATACAGCAACACTTTGCAGGGCTTCGAGGATAAATGACATGAGAAAAATTGTAGAAGAATTTGAATGACATGGTCACTTCAGCAGCTGGCCAGCAAAATGTTCTGAGAACTTCTCTACTATTATCCCTACGACCATCACAACAGGAAGTACACGACTCCAGACTGGAGGCTGCAGAACGCTTAACCTCAGACCTTGCTATCATTTCCGATTGGGGCAGAAGGAACCTTGTGTCCTTCAATGCCTCAAAAACTCAATTTCTCCACCTATCAACTCTACACAATCTTCCAAACACCTATCCCCTATTCTTCGACAACACTTAGCTGTCACCTTCTTCAACACTAAACATCCTCGGTCTATTCTTAACTCAAAATCTCAACTGGAAACTTCATATCTCCTCTCTCGCTAAATCAGCTTCCTCGAGGTTGGGCGTTATGTATTGTCTCTGCCAGTTCTTCTCCCCCACGCAGTTGCTATCCATATACAGGGGCCTTGTCCGCCCTCGTATGGAGTATGCATCTCACGTGTGGGGAGGCTCCACTCACACAGCTCTTCTGGACAGAGTGGAGTCTAAGGCTCTTCGTCTCATCAGCTCTCCTCCTACTGATAGTCTTCTACCTCTTAAATTCCGTCGCAATGTTGCCTCTCTTTCTATCTTCTATCGATATTTCCATTCTGACTGCTCTTCTGAACTTGCTAGCTGCATGCCCCCCTCCAGCTCCCTGCTGCACGACTTTCTACTCATGCTCATCCCTATACTGTCCAAACCCCTTATGCAAGAGTTAACCAGCATCTTCACTCTTTCATCCCTCACGCTGGTAAACTCTGGAACAATCTTCCTTCATCTGTATTTCCTCCTGCCTACAACTTGAACTCTTTCAAGAGGAGGGTATCAGGACACCTCTCCTCCCAAAATTGACCTTTCTTTCGGCCACCTCTTTTAATTCTTTTTTGGGAGCAGCGAGAAGCGGGCTTTTATTTTTTTTATTGTTTTCTTTTTATTTTTGTGCCCTTGAGCTCCTCCTTTGTTGTAAGAAAATAAAAAATAAAAGGGGGGAGCTCCCCAATCACCATCACCATATAGAGGCCCGTCCAGATGAGAGGCATTTGCCCGCCGTGCAAACACTGTTATCATATCATACTAAGCAGCGGGATGACGTCATAAGCACAGAAACAAAGGAAACAAATCTGGCAACAAACAGTGCTATCAGATGTTGCTGTGTGCCACAGTCTCTACTCCGTTCACCGGGCAAAGACTGGCGGGCAAACTTGTGTCCACATGAGGGGCAGTTGCCCGCCGGGCATTGCCTGATGATCATATATTCCTCGCTTGTTTAGCAGGGTTATCAGGTCGAACAGTTGGTGGAGGGTTTTTGCCACTACCAGGCGCACATAGCAGACCGGGCACTCCAAGTGCAGGCAGCGGCCGATAGCACAACCGGACTGAGAGTAGCACAACATGGGCTACAGCAAGGATGCTATCTATATAGGTCAATTAATTGCACGGTGGCTGTGCCACCGTAGAGCCATAAATAAACGGCTGTGCCACCGTAGAGCCATAAATAAACGGCTGTGCCACCGTAGAGCCATCACTAACCGGATGTGCCACCGTATAGCCATAAAGAAACGGCTGTGCCACCGTAGAGCCATAAATAAACGGCTGTGCCACCGTAGAGCCATAAATAAACGGCTGTGCCACCGTGAAACCATAAATAAACGGCTGTGCCACCGTGAAACCATAAATAAACGGCTGTGTCACCGTGAGCCATAAATAAACGGCTGTGCCACCCGTGAAACCATAAATAAACGGCTGTGCCACCGTGAGCCATAAATAAACGGCTGTGCCACCGTGAAAGCCATAAACGGCTGTGTCACCATAGAGCCATAAACGGCTGTGTCACCGTAGAGCCATAAACGGCTGTGTCACCGTAGAGCCATAAATAAACGGCTGTGCCACCGTAGAGCCATAAATAAACGGCTGTGTCACCGTAGAGCCATAAATAAACGGCTGTGTCACCGTAGAGCCATAAATAAACGGCTGTGTCACCGTAGAGCCATAAATAAACGGCTGTGCCACCGTAAGCCATAAAGCGGCTGTGTCACCGTGAGAGCCATAAACGGCGGCTGCCACCGTAGAGCCATAAATAAACGGCTGTGTCACCGTGAGAGCCATAAATAAGCGGCTGTGTCACCGTGGAGCCATAAATAAATGGCTGTGTCACCGTGAGCCATAAATAAACGGCTGTGTCACCGTGAGAGCCATAAATAAGCGGCTGTGACACCGAAGAGCAATAAATAAACGGCTGTTCCACCGTAGAGCCATAAATAAACGGCTGTGCCACCGTAGAGCCATAAATAAACGGCTGTGCCACCGTAGAGCCATAAACGGCTGTGTCACCATAGAGCCATAAATAAACGGCTGTGCCACCGTAGAGCCATAAACGGCTGTGTCACCGTAGAGCCATAAATAAACGGCTGTGCAGAACCATAAACGGCTGTGTCACCGTGAGAGCCATAAATAACGGCTATGTCACCGAGAGCCATAAATAAACGGCTGTGTCACCGTGAGCCATAAACGGCTGTGTCACCGTGGAGCCATAAATAAACGGCTGTGTCACCGAGAGCCATAAATAAACGGCTGTGTCACCGTGAGAGCCATAAATAAGCGGCTGTGTCACCGTGGAGCCATAAATAAACGGCTGTGTCACCGTGAGAGCCATAAATAAACGGCTGTGTCACCGTGAGCCATAAATAAACGGCTGTGTCACCGTAGAGCCATAAATAAACGGCTGTGTCACCGTAGAGCCATAAATAAACGGCTGTGTCACCGTAGAGCCATAAATAAACGGCTGTGTCACCGTAGAGCCATAAATAAACGGCTGTGTCACCGTAGAGCCATAAATAAACGGCTGTGTCACCCGTGAGAGCCATAAATAAACGGCTGTGCCACCGTAGAGCCATAAATAAACGGCTGTGCCACCGTAGAGCCATAAATAAACGGCTGTGCCACCGTAGAGCCATAAATAAACGGCTGTGCCACCGTAGAGCCATAAATAAACGGCTGTGCCACCGGAGAGCCATAAACGGCTGTGTCACCATAGAGCCATAAACGGCTGTGTCACCGTAGAGCCATAAACGGCTGTGTCACCGTAGAGCCATAAATAAACGGCTCTGACACCTTAGAGCCATAAATAAATGGCTGTGTCACCGTAGAGCCATAAACGGCTGTGTCACCGTAGAGCCATAAATAAACGGCTGTGTCACCGTAGAGCCATAAATAAACGGCTGTGTCACCGTAGAGCCATAAATAAAGCGGCTGTGTGCCGTGAGAGCCATAAATAAACGGCTGTGCCACCAGAGAGCCATAAACGGCTGTGTCACCGTAGAGCCATAAATAAACGGCTGTGACACCGTAGAGCCATAAACGGCTGTGTCACCAGAGAGCCATAAACGGCTGTGTCACCGTGAGAGCCATAAATAAACGGCTGTGTCACCAGAGAGCCATAACCGGCTGTGTCACCGTAGAGCCATAAATAAACGGCTGTGCCACCGTAGAGCCATAAACGGCTGTGTCACCGTAGAGCCATAAGCCATAAATAAACGGCTGTCACCGAGAGCCATAAATAAACGGTTGTGCCACCGAGAGCCATAAACGGCTGTGTCACCGTGAGAGCCATAAATAAACGCGGCTATGTCACCGTGAGAGCCATAAATAAACGGCTGTGTCACCAGAGAGCCATAAATAAATGGCTGTGTCACCGTGGAGCCATAAATAAACGGCTGTGTCACCGTGAGAGCCATAAATAAACGGCTGTGTCACCATAGAGCCATAAATAAACGGCTGTGTCACCGTAGAGCCATAAATAAACGGCTGTGTCACCGTAGAGCCATAAATAAACGGCTGTGTCACCGTAGAGCCATAAATAAACGGCTGTGCCACCGTAGAGCCATAAACGGCTGTGTCACCGTAGAGCCATAAATAAACGGCTGTGTCACCGTAGAGCCATAAATAAACGGCTGTGTCCCCGTCGAGCCATAAATAAGCGGCTGTGTCACCGTGAGCCATAAATAAACGGCTGTGTCACCGTGAGCCATAAATAAACGGCTGTGTCACCGTAGAGCCATAAATAAACGGCTGTGCCACCGTAGAGCCATAAATAAATGGCTGTGTCACCGTAGAGCCATAAATAAACGGCTGTGTCACCGTAGAGCCATAAATAAACGGCTGTGTCACCGTAGAGCCATAAATAAACGGCTGTGTCACCGTAGAGCCATAAATAAACGGCTGTGCCACCGTAGAGCCATAAATAAACGGCTGTGTCACCGTAGAGCCATAAATAAACGGCTATGTCACCGTAGAGCCATAAATAAACGGCTGTGACACCGTGAGAGCCATAAATAAGCGGCTGTGCCACCAGAGAGCCATAAATAAACGGCTGTGTCACCGAGAGCCATAAATAACCGGCGGTGCCACCGTAGAGCAATAAATAAATGGCTGTGTCACCGTCGAGCAATAAACGGCTGTGTCACCGTAGAGCCATAAATAAACGGCTGTGTCACCGTAGAGCCATAAATAAACGGCTGTGCCACCGTAGAGCCATAAATAAACGGCTGTGCCACCGTAGAGCCATAAATAAACGGCTGTGCCACCGTAGAGCCATAAATAAACGGCTGTGCCACCGTAGATAAACAGTGTTGGCACCCTGGGGGTTAAGGCCTTCTGGAATCCCTCTGCATCTTGGGATCATTACCTGGCTTTTCGTCTTCCAATTAGATTAATTTTTTTGTGCTTTGAATGTTCTTGAATCACTTCAAAGCACTTCATAGCAAACTCTCGCTATAACGAACCAATTGGGGGAAGGGGGTGACATTATATCTGAGAGATCCGAACTTCTGATATATAACTAATTTTGTTCATTATGAGCACAGTCACCTCTTGATTAACACAAGTTTAAACAGCACGTTTTTTTATTTAACACGAGTTTATATTTAAGGAGATACGATTAACTAACGTGATATTTTCGATTTAACGTGCGTTTAATCGATGACGTCACGCTCACCCACGCTACTTCTGGGCAGGGATCCACAAACGTGCTCACTAACTTCAAAAGTTGGAAAGTTTTGTTTTGTCGGCACAACATTTGTGGTCATATACCGGAGAGAGACAGAAGGGGAAGGAATTATAGGAGACGGGAACAGATCCCAGGAGATGGGACACAACCCCCGATTAATACCTGGTACCCATTCACTGCTGGGTGGACAGGGGTGTAGGGAAAGCCGCCCAAATTTTTTCACTCCACCCATCAAACCCGGGCTCTCTCGGTTGTAAGCCGAGTGTGCTAACCACTGCACCACGAAGCCCCCACACTAACTACGAACTAACATAACTACGCACTATTGATTTAGCGACCGACGTTAACTTCAGATCCACAAAGCAACCCTTACATTGTAGTTAGAGGCACCTAGGCTGCTGATTGGTTGATGACGTCATTGGCCTTGCAACGAATCACAAGCATGTTTCTTTTCTTTTTTCTTTTTTTTTTTACAACAAAGGAGGCAGCTCAAGGGCACAAAAAAAAGGAAAACAGTAATAAAAAAAAGACCGCTACTCGCTGCTCTTAAAAAAGAATCAAAAGAGGTGGCCGAAAGAGAGGTCAATTTCGGGAGGATGGAAGTTGTGGATCAGTATGCTGGGGGAGAAAAGACCTCTGTGATAGTGAAAGTGACTTTTTCAAGCTTTGAAATCAGTGTTAGTGGTGAAGACAGTGACATCAACAACATTGAACTCCAGCCCCTCGTCTTATCAGGAAGGGTGAGCCCCGTTATTGTGCAACCTCAGTTTTGGGCCATTACGGTGATGGAGTAAGTGATACTCAGGCCCCTGAAAATGCATCCCACCACCCTTCAGGTTATCAAGCTGAAAACATGAGGGTAATGAAGGGGGTTTGTAATGGGGTCGAGTGCGTGGAGGAGAGGGCTGCTGCCAACCACAACATACACAGTGCTAAGTGACCTAAAAGTTATTGCGCTTCATCACATCACCACGGAAACACCACATGACGTAGAAACTTCGGGTTTGAGGCAGATTGAAGAGGAAGGATGGATTAAGCGAATGCTTATAATCTAAAGCTACTGGCTTAGGTAGAGCCGTGAAATTTATAATAGATAGTGACCAATTTTCGGGAGAGCGTCAGAACGCGGGGTGAGGAGGGACGATGGCCAACGCAAGTGTCAAGTGTTGAAAGTGAAGTACAAATGTAAATAAAATGAGAACGTGTGTTTTTGTTGTTTCTATGACCTACCAATGTATTAATAATGTGTTTCTTTAAGGTTAGAGTAACAAAAAACCCAAAATAGGAAGACTTTCCCAGTGTCCAGGAACATAACCCCCCCCCCCCATTACTATTGTTTCTTATGGGGATATTATGTTTAAATAATGTGATTTTAAATAACACAACATCTCCAGGAACATAACCCTCGTGTTAATCAAGAGGTGACTGTACAGTGCTGCCTCATTATTGCCGGGGGTTAGGTTCCTGAAATACCAGTCGATGCCTAAAACCGTCAATACTGATTTTTGTCTAGTCGTGTAACCTCCTGTTTTTCTTTCTATCCCACCAACCACTTATATGTTCTGAGCAACTTACTTGAAATACTTCTTAGATATAAATTCCTTTGGTAATAGAAACAACTTAATACAGAAACAAAAATACTTTTATCGAAGAAATAAGTATGAAAGGAAACTGGTTGATGCATGATTCCATCTGGCCATGGCGGCCATGCTGGTACCCTGCCGACTGGCCCAGGCTCAACGTAATGGCCGCCGCATCGTCATCATCGTCCCTATTTTCACCCTATTCAAGTTCATCAACATTTTCTTCCACACTGTCTTCACCAGCAAACCGAGCATAGAGATGTCTGGCTTTTTCCCAGATGAATATGGAGTCTAGCAGCATGTGTCGGTGGTTTAACCCTTTCAGTGCGACGACGCATCACCGTATGGAAAGGGTTGATCCTCTTCGAAACCTCTTAATCCTCTTCTAAACCCCTTAAGAGGAAATGGAAGAGGATTAAGAGGTATAAAAGAGGATTAATCCTTTTCCATTTCCTCTTAACCCTTTCCTTGCGTGCGGGACGGGACGCGACTATCCCCTAAGGCACAGTCAGGCAGCCCAATGGGGGTCTCTTTTAACCTCTGTATCTCAAAAACTGTTCATCACGGCTAAAAAACAAAAACATCATTGGAAAGAGGAGGTCCAGATCTATAGGAGTCGGTTATGTATGCCTCTCTTGCGAATGTACATGTACATTCAGGGAGTGTTGAATGTTAACACTTACGTCGGTGCGTGCACGATGATCAGCCATATTGAGAGAACTGCGGACATTTCTCCTTGAGATTCTGGCAAGGGAGCATTGCCAACTGCAATAATTACAACTATTTGGTCAAAGAATCAGTCAGGTGATAGGTGAAGCTATGCAAAAATGCCGCTATATTGGGCAAGAACATCCACCAGTTACTCGTCCGTAGATTTGCCACGTTGGGCTGATATGATTTTCCACCAAATTTAGTGAAGAACCCATTCAATTGGCAATCCAGTGTTGTGAGAATTAGTGCTGGAACACTTCCATACGCTCACAGTGAGCGTTTAGCACCACCAGCAAATACGCCTAATGCTCGCTGCGAGCGTTTAGCAATGAAAGGGTTAACCCTTTCCACACTGTGACGGCGACATCTGCATCACGTATTGAAAGGGTTAAGTTCTCAATCCAAATGTTCAATGTCTTCTCCATTTTCAGAAGGGCATCATCTCTCACATGCATTGTTACTTTTGCTGAAGCAGCTGTGCTCAAAGCTGGAGCATCTTTAACCCGCTCTGACATGCATAGTTTTTTTTAAATATGTACCGCCAGTCTGCCGGCTTTTGTTATTGGTTTTCAATGGTCCAAAACCAAGGAAAATGGGTTCAAGCAGGAAACCAAATCTGAAAAGTACCCTGTTGTATGTAAGTTTTGATTAAAGAAGCGTCTCTGAGCAAAAAAAATGACCTTATTTTGGCTGACCACGCAACGGCTGAGTCAAGCCAGCTGCGTGAGTGGCATCACATACACAAAGCACAGCAGACTCTCGGATGACTTGGTCAAAATTGGCCTTCGAAACTGGGTCAAATTTGGATGATATTTTTTAATTTAGCATAAGCGGTCGTCGTTTTTTGATGCGATGTTGTTTTACGGTACTGTGATTTGTACAACCGTCCAGGTTAATGTCTTTTTCTCTTCGCTTAATTTCACGAGCACTGGATTCTTTCATGCCATACTGACGACCAATGGCAACATAGCTCATTCCACTTCTTACTTTGTTTAGCAGAGAAACTGCATTAACACAGTGAAAATATCCCATAATGAACACCACTGAGTGGACTGTGGACATGAAGGTAAAGTTAACCCCACTCACACTCGTGACTGTCGGAAACGCTTTTAATCAACTCCTTTTGGCACATACGGTGTATATATACATCAGAGAAACTGCGTTAACACAGTGAAAATTTTCCATCCCTGTGACCTTTCAGCTCATCGGTGGCATAGTTGGTTTGCTGCCCTGACTTCTACTCAGAAGGCCCGGGTTTGAACCCCAGCACTCAGTGGTGTTCATTATGGGTTACTTTGTTTAATATTTCGTTCTTTTCTTCCAAGGTGAGCACTTCTCTTGCCCTTTTAGCTTTCTTCTCTCCACTTGGAAGATCACAAGGGTGCTTAAGAGCCATGCCATTGAGTAGGACGAAGGACGATAACGTAGCTGTAGCCGTGAACGTTGTTGGAATGAGACACACGTGGACTTGTCGGAACGGCAGGAACATACCCTAAAGGAGCAGCCAGTGACGCCTGGTGGGTGGCGCAGAAACTAGCTAGGAGGCGAAAAATACAATTTTTTTTTAGCATCAGATAAATCCCGTCTATAATCAAAACCGTCTTAAAAATAAAAATCAATAATGAGGGGGCACTGTGGAAAGTGTGTTATTTTTTACCATTTCCAAATATAACAAAGCTTATTTATTAAATTAGATGAAAGTTTATGTACTTATGTACATACATTCATCGCAAACACTACACCCATACTACAGGGAAATTAAAACTAATTACGCATTAGACACTATGTTATGCTGACCAGCGAGCGTGTACATACTCGCCCCGCCCGCCACCCAACATACCGGTAACCCCACAATTACTAAACTTGTTGGTAAATCCCCGCACACACTGGAAAGGCAAAATTGTTTGTTAAAGTTGAAATTCATTATATCGTGGCTCAGAGAAGCAAGGGTTTACTGTACATTATTTATGATAGAAAGATCAGAGCTCCTTCTAGAGATGCAGGCTATCCAATATCCTGCCCCTACATGGGAAAATACATCACAGGAAAGGAACCACCGTTAGCCACCAAGTGTTGTGGGGTTTCATTTCTTGAAGCATATGAGAAATTAATTTATTTAAGAGAATAAATCTTTTCCCAAATATTCCACCAAAAATTTTTACCCGTGCCTCAAAGACAGGAAGGCAAACACTAACCAAAGGGATCTCTATGGCTTAAGGCCTTATGGAGTCTTTTTCTGCAACTAGGGTCTTTTAAAGCAGCATTGTATTTTAAATACATGTATTTAATGTTAAGCAGATAAAATTTTCACTAATAATGGCATTTTTCAGGCACCAATGTAAACAATACTGGCAAGATCCTACTGTAGTGGCTTTTCCATGTCAGTTGTCATTTAGAGCCTAACATTACCCCAAACATTAACAACACAGAGCAGCTTAATCAAATTACCTGTTCACACTCCATGTCATCATTGTTATCATCCGTCACATCACTTGAAGCTTCATCAATGTTGCGGATCAGTGACAACAAGTCATATCGGGCCCTGGACAAACAAAATTGTCAGAAATTGAAGTTTTCACTCTAATATGACTATTAAGACTTCAGCAGTAAGATATTCCAGCAGTTTACAGAATGGCAATATGAAATACCAATAGCTGGTACAAGTAATTCAGACAGATGAAACATACTACAGGTAATGATCAATAATATTAACAGTATCCATTATTCAGTGATGAGGTCAGAATATCCAATTTGATCTACAGTACCCTCCCGAATTTTGCACTTACTTCGTTCCACAGATCTTGCGGATCGTGAAACTCGGGGTATTGAAAACACTGAAAAAGCGCTTATTTGTTCTGGCCCGTGGAGAAGGTGACTTTTTTTCCCACTTTACTCCCTTGTTATCTCAAAATACTTAGTGTAAATAGGAAGAAAATGTGAAGAGAGAACGGGTCGTTTGGAGGCCACAGCTGAAGGCAGCTGGCTGCCTTACAATTGGCTGACAGTTCTGAAAACACATTTGTGATTCGCCGAGTCAAATGACATCATCAACAATGCTCATCCAACCAGCGGCCTCTAACTATGACGAAACGAAAGCTTTGTGAATCTGAATTCAACGTTGATATTTAAATCATCAATCCGTAGCTTTTTCCGCGGGCTATTAGCGCACATCTCTGTGAATCTCACCCCAGCACACGTGAACACAGTCACCCAACCACTAGTTTCTCATGAATTTTGTAGAGAGATTCAAAGTCGGCTGCATTTCACAGGAAACTCATTGAAATTCTAACCAGAAACTCAGTCACCAGCATGTCGGTTATTTTCTCGTGAGGTTGGTAAGTTGTGGTCACAAGAAGATGAAGAGCGTGTCGGCTGATTGGTTCAGTAGCAGTTTATTCCAGTACCACAATGAGTTCCACAAAGCTAGATAAGCTTGGAGTAATCAGGTTGAGCAGGTCTTGGACTTGTCTTGTCCAAGCGTAGCCACTGCCTCATCATGTCTGGGTCCTCACTGTTACGAACGTTCTGGTATCATTTAACGGTAGCAAGCTGTAACAAACCCTCCCTTTGTCTCCGAGCTAACCACTCACGAACTAACAAAAGCTTTCCTTTTATTTTTTTATTTTTCTTCAGCAAACACCACAAAGCAAACTCTGCAATGCCTGGATCCATTGTTTGTTTTGCTCTTCAACTGATATATCCCAGAATGCAACATTCCTCCATGTGGCCAAACTTGAGGATAAATTTGAGACAGAAAATCCTTGGAAAATAATTTTGGTGGAAAATCCCTGAGAAACTAGCTTGTGTGACCATGCCTGCTGGTGTCACACTGGGCCTTTTTCCTCCAACCATGTTTGCGATAGGGATGACCGGCAACTCCAACTTTTCCGGGTGTGCGTCACACACGGCCAAGGTCAGTTGTCAGTATCCACAACGTAAACAAAGCAGTCACCCTGTATCGATTAAATAGTGGACGAAGCAGCTCTGCCAGTCTACGCGTCTCTTGCTTGGCCATTTTCCACTGCTCCTCACTCCTCAGCCACTGCCGTCGTCTGTTTGTTGACATACAGCCGCATGGTTGCTCATACCCCCAACTATTTTCCACCCGTACGGACAACCAACAACTTGCTTTTGGTTGGGCCCATGGGCAACCGCAGTTGCCAATAGCCCCAACAGTTGAAGGAAAACGGCCAGTGTGACATCGTCTTAAATACTCGTGTGTGATGCCGATGATAGGTAGATGTGACCCGTACGTACATGTCAAAGCAGCGCAAAACTCAGGGCGATAATGCACGAAAGTCTGGATGGTAAGAATTTAGGACTGAGCACGAAACTCGGTAAGGTACTGTATTTCAAACTCACTCCTTCCTGGCCTGCAGAACCATCTTGCGTCGTTCATCCTGGGAGGACCCAGTGGCCTTGACCTTGTAAAGGGCAAAGTGGGGATGCTCAGCATGGGGGTTGTTGGGGCAGGATGTCACTTCAATCCCACCAAGACTCGACAGCAAATCCTCCATGGTGGATCTATAAAAGAGGAAGACATTCAGCCCTGAGGTAGTTAGTATAACTGTAGAGCAGCAGTCCCACAAACCCCTAGTTTTAATTCTACATGAAGTTCTCTGAGATGGCAAGCACTGGCAACATATTACACCTAACCAACAAATTTTGATAAAAAAAAATACATAAACAACTATTTATCAAAATTCCATTGGTTCAATATTCCAGTGGTACAAACTTTGAAGGCAGGAAATTATAATCTGAAAAATACCAAGTCAAATTTTTCAAGGGCACAAAATTATCATCTGAAAGTATTATGATAAAACATCAATTGAAATACTGGAAATACTGTGATGCAAGGCTATCTCAAATATCAGCTATATGATTCACATGCAATGAATAATTGAAATACCATTTATATGCACTTGCAGAGGCAGATGTTTTTCATGTACCTGAAATGAGATAAGTAATTATAGGTATGAAGAGGCCTTTGTTCGTTCCAATATGATCTGACAATAGGCTGTTTGATAAAAGTTTTCATGTGTTTGTATGGTATATTGGCAGTGCATATTGGCATGCTTGGGATTTATATAAGGTGTAATGTTTTTTTGCATACATAAACATTCAAATGTATTATTGCAAAACACAGGTGAATATTTATCACAAGATCATTTTCTGTGGTTGTAAATTTGGAGAGGCGGTGGCTGAGTCGTCAAAGTAACGGCCTCGTGTTCAGGGTTCAATCCCCGGTGCCACCAAGCTGGGATTTTCAGCCGGTGGCTTAAAACTACCCACATGCTGTCCAGAAGACCACCTATCAACCCGGACTCTAGATTCTAGGATCAAAGATGAGCTCTGGGAGGGCAGCATGAGCCAATGCAAGATGGCGCCACTTTAAACACAAGCCTTGGACCGACCATCAGGATTCATCGGGAAAGCCTACAGGTAGCAACAATAGCAAAAAAAAAAAAAAAAAGATACTTCAAGTAGGCTAATTGGTAGTTTAGGCTCAACTGCTTGGTCGTTCGAGACGGACTGATTCAGCAAAGCGGAGCAGTTAGTGAAGCAATTGAAATAACGAGGGAGCCAATTTCGGCAACGCTCAGGCAGTCAGCTGTTGGCTTGGGACAAGATTGGAGGTATGCTGGCGTTGAGGGAGTCTACGTGGTGACTTGGGGTCATCGCAGTGGATTGGTTGGCTCTCGGCGATGGTGTGATGGTTTTGCTTCTTGGGCCATTGGCTGCGTTGTTGTGTTCCCTGTCTGGTCCTGGAGGTTGGCCGGTTAGCTGTGGGCTTGCCGGGCGCCCGGTTACTACTGGTTGGTTGTTTTCCATTCATGCTGACTCTCTCTGTGTCATCAAAGGTGACCACCCTGAAGGAGGTGAGTGAGGCGGTGTTGTTCTTTGTTGCAGTTTATTTGACCACATTTTCACTCAATCATTAACCCCCTGGCCGTGGATTTCCTACCAGAAGACATCACCGAGCTACAGGAGTGGAGCAAAAAGTGGCTGCTACAATTCAATGAAGAAAAAAGTAAAGTCCTGCACCTTGGGAGGGGAAATTCAGCATACCAATACCACATGGGAAACACTCCACTACCCACCACAGAGGCAGAGAAAGACCTGGGAGTATATGTTACCAGGTTACCAGAGAAGGTGAAATCTGTGCCAATCACAGTAATGTATGTGTGCCACTTCTACACTCATGAGTGGACGGATGGAATGAAACTGACTTACAGTTGTAGAATACAGAGTCTGAGCTACACTCATGTGATCTTATCTCCAAATCTATCTTTGTCCACATTTTCTTTAAATTACCACACACTCTTTGCCTCCATCACTTCTTCTAATTCATTCCAAGTATTTCTATTTCCATTGGGAAAACTGTACTTTTTTGTCATGAAGATCGCACATCAAAGCACAAATGCAATCGGACAGGAGTGCATGGGTGCTATTTCTAAGAGTTTACAACGCAGACCGAGACTAGGGTCTTGCCACCCTTTCCTTACATTACGGAACGCCATTTGTTCCGTATTTGGCTGTCTGAATGGTTAACCCTTAGAGTACGGGTGGCGAGATATTTCTCTGGATGGTGTGCGCGGGGAAAATTTAGACATTTAAAAGAGGTGGAAAAGGTGTCTTTGCAATAAATGTATATTCATTTAGTATATATGGTGGTGTAATAAAACTTCTCTCCTAATAATAATAAAAAAGTTATGACAGATGAAAATATTGCACATTTTCTCGTGGCTGTGACGCGTCGCGTGGAAACACCCCACTCTCTCTCTCTCTCTCAATGTCAGTACCATATCAGTCATCAGAGTCACTGTCACTTTGATTCGCCCGCGCCCTACTTCCGCCCGGAGCAGAGGAACTGCTTGACGCATCACGAGACATGCCAGATGTATTCCAAACAAAAGTGGAAAATGATCTGTGGCCTTCGGTAGGGCGTACGCTGAGACGAATGAGTGTGTGTACAGATGCCAGATGCCTCCACCATTCTTCTGAGTCAAGAACTGGCAGTATATTTAAAACGTAGGGAGCATAGAGTGTGATGATTTTATGTATGATCCCCGTATGGGTGGGGCGTGTGGTAGCGTACTTATATATACGATCGCTGTAATCTAAGGGTTAAGCAGATAAAATTCAGTATTTTAAAACTGTAGTGAGCACATTTTTCAGTGAGCCATAAAACTAGTCCATAAAATTATGTTTGTCAAGGGTCGTCCTGAAATACATGTAAAATACGCGTCGTAACATCTCTCCCCCCTTCCTCCTGTCTTCACCAGCAGCGGCTGTCAGTCATGGCAGGCTAGAGAAATTTTAGGGTTTCCATTCGTTCTTTAAATTATGGATTGGTTCTGTTTTGCAGAATGGAATGTTGCATTCCTTATTTTTTTTAACTGAGACTATTCCCATTGTTTTCTGATTTGAGCACTTTCGTGTTGTGGCGAACAAAGGGAACCCACAGTCACATCTTCAACTTGTAAAAAGAGACACGCCAGTCCTCGTTGAAAGACCAACTTGGTTGGCTAGGCTGACGTAAGCCAATACAGTTGATCTATCGGCATCCTCCCCTCCCCTTCATGAGCTGTCACCCGTCAAGGGTCTGTGGTTCCCACTTGGAGGAACGTATGAGCTTCACCCTGACAGCCTCCATATAGCCCGTGTCCCCACCTGTGAGGTGGCGAAAATAGAGAAAAAAAAGAAAGAAAGAAAAACGCATCATGTCAGCATTAAAAAACTTTCAGATTTTGGAATTTCTGATAAAGGATTCTCAACCTGTATTAGAGTTCAAAATATTTGGAAATGAGAATTGGTGGTTGGAGAGTGCAGTGTTTACTTCAGCTCTGCAATGGTGTGAACTCTGCCTTGCCCCATCCGCTGCTGCTGAGTGAATATCCAACCATTTTATGTTACATTTCTTTCCATATATTTCTATGTAGTATTTGTTATGTAAAGAGATGTATATTTATCATATTTACTGTATACATGAAGAAAGTGTTTAAAAGAAGCATAATAACAACATACAAAACTCTATAAATAAATTTTATTATTTTGTGACATCTTGATCTCTGAGGCAGGGGGAAAATAATGCAAATAAGAATTACAAGGAAGTGACACTGAGTAATCGCATAGAATTAATATATACACCTATGGATTTGTAATTTTTTTGGAGAGCTTTTCAAGCGAATAAAATCAGTCCAAAAACAATACAACCTGACATGAGCCTTTTCTTCACCCAAAGTTGACACTGTACAAGTCAAAATGACAGGGCTACCTCATCTTGAAGGCCACTACAGTACTTTTGAAGCATCTAAGTATTAATTTTCATTATAAGAATAGTGCAACTATGTAATGTATGAATATGTATTCAAGTAGTGGTACATGTTACAAATGGGTTGAACACAGGTTACTTGTGTTCAAGCTTTTTTCTTTCTAATTCTGGTTCATGGCTGTCTAATGTTTGTTTGTTTGTGTTGTTACTCACAATTAACCAATGAGCTTCATTGTTAAGGACACATACTGCTTTATATGTCATGTATTCACTCAGTGGTATCACAAAGACAGGTTTGAACACAGGTTACCATTTCAAACTTTTTTTCATTCGAAATTTAGGTTATCATTCTGCTTGTTCATTTGTGTGTTAGTCTCAAGTAGCCAATGATCTTTGTAGTTGAGAACACATAATTGTACTCAGCCAATTGCAATGCACCCTATAGCTGTACATACATGGAGTGTTATAGTCTGTTTCATTCTATCTGTCCACCAACAATGCAGGAATTTTAATAGATGTGGCACCTGCACATTTCTAGTTCATGCATGTGTGAAAATCAATTGTTGTAATAGACATTCAAGCTTATTCTTCAATAATATATTTGAATGATTATATATACAAAAAAACAACTCCGTCATTTGCATCGGTAATCTAACATACAAGCACATGAAAAGACAAGCTTGTATCAAATAACATAGTCACATCATGCTCAAATGATCAATGTTTTTTTAATTTATTTGATTGATAGCTCATTCCAGGCAACGCCAACGGGCGTCCGATGGTGTCACACCGTTAGTCCTCTTCTAAACCTCTTAACCCTCTTCCATTTCCTCTTAATCCTCTTCTAAACCTCTTAAGAGGAAATGAAAGAGGATTAAGAGGAATTTAGAGGAGGATTAATCCTCTTTCATTTCCTCTTGACCTTTTCCATACTGTGACACCGACGTCTGCATCACGGATAGAAAGGGTTAAAAGACATCTGGCTCTGCAAGTGCAAATAAAGGGTATCTTAATAATTTACTGCATGTAAATAACGATTAATAATGGAAATAACATGAAACAGTAAATATTAACTGTTGAATGCAATGCTAGGCTATTTCAAATATTAGGCTACTCATGTTATTTACATGCAACATTTCAAAATTCCTAATGTATAGACACTTGCAGAGTTGTATGTCACTTCATGTATGTGTATACCTGAATGAGATGAAATATGAGTATCTGAAAGGCTATAGATTGTTCGAGTATGATCAGATTACACTGTTTGATATACAAGTTGTTCCTTCATGTGCTTGTATGGTATATTATCGATGCAAATCTTCTGTTTGCAGTTCATATACGATGGCTTGAAGGTTTTTTTGTATACACAAACATTCAAATATATCACTGAAAATATAAAGTTGATCTTCACGCAATCACGAACTAACAATGCGCAGATGCCACAGCTACGTTCCTGAGTGGACAGACAGAATGAAACAGACTATAGTGTTTGGTCGGTGCTTGGGTGGTTGCATGGTCAGTGTAAGCATGGATGTATGCTTTGATTGAATTTGCTTACAAAGATGATGAAGAATCTTTGAAATTTCTTTGTGATCACGGTGTGCTACCTTCTCATGTAGTGTGTGAAAAGTGTGGACACAAGTGTGTTTATCGTCGACAGAAAACAATGGCAGAGCACAGGTTTAGTTGTCATTCCGAAATCCAAGAAATGGCACTTTTTCAATTTCTGTAAAAGTGAGGAAAGTGAGGGAGTCTGACATACAAACCACTATTGTGGATGATGGAGTATGGGGGGTTAATCATTCTGAAAACTTTATTGGTCCAGGTGACCTCGAGGTTCATACACAAACAATGAGGGTGGTATTGCTAGACGGGAGGTCAAGGACAAGTTCCTTCCCATGAAGGCGAGGCGAGGCTAAAATATTGGAACATGGTCGAGCGTCGAGGACAAGGGTACCCCCGTATCTTCGTCGAAATCATGATTTAAATTGTTATTAGAATTTAGGCAAAGTGTAGGAAATACAATAAATTATAAAATGAAATTTCGTACGAAAATACCCTATTAGGCAGGACACTAGTTTTTTACCTGAGAACAGTACCTATTCCGCGTTTTACTCGTTCAAGAAGATAACGACGTGACGACAACAAGCTCCTCCCCGGCCAGGCGTCAAGCGGAAGAGGATGGCTGCCACCACCACTATGATTCATCATGCATACGCAGGTAAGAAGAAGAGTATTTTCCCGGATGTGAATGATTTTTTAGTGATTTTAGAGTGGCAGGACACGTTAGACGGGATAAGGCGTGTATACAACTTGCTGGGAGGCTGGCGGCTGGCTTGCCAACCACAGCCCTCCTAAGACCCAACAAAATTTATTTTTACACCCGGGTAAGGCTGTATGACAGGATGTATGACCTAATCATTCGTGCTTGGCAATACTACAGTGAGCCTGCTGCCAGTAAACCTCAATGAGTATGAATTGTGAATGCTATGAACTTGATCAAGGAAGCAGCCTTCACCACTGAGCCTTTCCACCCCAGCATGGCCAATAGTAATATTTCACAGCATTATGGTAAATAAATACATTTACCAGCCAAGTCAAAGCTTATATTTAGATAGACTTTGATGCAAAAGTTCCACATCAAATGAAAATAAACCTCAACCCAAAATATTTTGGTGAAACAATCCATGTTTTTAAAAGTTAGTTTGTGTATTTTGAGTTTTCTTCTTAGCAAAATTCATTATATTAGGCTATGTAAGTTGGTTTAGCAAGTACCTATATAGTGTGTACACCTAGCACTTGGCAGAGTGCAGTTTATGGTATCTGGTAAAAACACTGGTGTGCCTCTTTTATTTTTATTTTTTCCACGATTATTTCCCTCACTAGTAAAAGAGTTGCTACATTAACATGCATTGTTTTATTTTAGGTTGTACTGTTTATCTCATGGGGTTTGATGTGACTAACAAGAGTGAGAATTTGATGGGCCCAATGTCTGCAGAGCCGCAGGCAGCCGTCCACCCATACTTCTATCTGAAATTTCATTTGGAAACTTTATAGCCATTCCAAGACAACTGAAAGTTAGGAAAAGACTTCTAAAAACAGTTTAGAAAACCAGTTTGAAGAGCACATTAATTATATTACTCTTAACCAACTTTAGCACACACACATAAAAAGAAATAGCAATACTTGGAGGGTAGGATAATTGGGGCATTTCACTGCCCCATAATGTCAGGTAGTCATACATATGTACATGATTTCAATAATTGTGTGTGTGTGTGTGTGCATTTTCATTTAGTAACATTATTTATATTCACAACACATTACAAATCTGGCCAGACAGAAGACCACGTAAAGATCATACAAGATCATTTGCTGGAGCAGGATGGAATACTATACACATCAACATCAGACGTGTAGAGGCTGAGAATGTTGGAAAGGCCTTTGTCCTGCAGTGGACTAGTAATAACTAATGATGATGAGTGGATAACACAAGGTTTGAATACCATCTTTATTGCAGAGAGTGCAACAATGGCAGCCTATAGACACCTTCATGGAGTGATTAATTGGGAGAGAGGAGAGAGGTGGCCACCAGGAGGCAGATCTGTATATTGAAGACCCGTGGGGATCCCTTTTAAATTTACTCCCAAGAGGCGTTCATCTATTACAGCCCCAGAATTGAACATAGCTTTTATTGTAGAATATAATTAAAATCCTATGTTGTATATACTTCAAGAAATCAAAATAACTAAGATATTGCTTACACAGCCTTTTCACATGCCCTTTTCTTGAAACCAAACACTGATTATGTAAACATCAACTTGTATCAATGAAAATATCACAAATAACATTACTTACTGACAATGCTAATACAAATTCTGTTAATAATAACCTGAACACCACTTTAATGGAACGCAGTGATTATCGTCCCCAACTACAAATCTGAGGGCCTTGGTTCAAATCCCGGCCTAGGCAGTCGACATCCAGCTCACCCAGCTGTTCATCCTTCCTTTCAGGATGGTCGGTAAATGGGTACCTGGGAAAACTTGGGATAGGTAAACAGTGGTAACACGGATGTTGCATTGGACCTGTGTTGAATTAATGGGTTCTCTTCTAGTTGTATAAAAACAAATATATTATTCTTTCAGATGCACATCTTAAGTAATACTGTATATCGTCACTTTATCAGTTTTGTTCTTGACCACTCTGCATGCCTCCCTGGTGAAGTGTTCAGGATGAATTTAAGCCATGAATACCCAGGCTTGGGTTTGGATTCCAGACTGAACAGTTTGGGCACAGCTGGTTATCTTCTCTTTCAGGTAGGTCAATAAACAGATGCCCAGGGAAGGTGAACTGGTAACCAAGATGCTGCACTTGCCGTGTGTACCCAGGGTAATGAGTTCTCACTCATCACAGGCTCAAAAGCTAATGAAAGAGGTGAGCACTGATGCCAAGTGGTCAGTGTGTGGGCATGGTAAACCCCTGGACCTAGGTTCAAGTCCCACAAAATCATGCTGATTTTTCAAGCCATCGCCGAGTGGCAGAAGATTACCCACATGCTCCCCAGATCTGCAGTCAACCCAAGCCTCAGTGAGTTGCATTCAAGTGGGGCATTGGGGGGCAGCACGAGCCAAGCAGTTATATATCATGGTAGCCACTATAAATAAAATTCACCTGTGCCACTATTGGGCAGAGACTGTCCAAGATGCTCCTCAAAAGAGCCCTCCAGAGTTAGAGGCAGCACCTAAAAAGGAAAAAAAAAAATCTCATCCCGTATAATACTTTTTTTCTCATTCATAACTCCCCAAAGCCTCTATTCCTGTCTGTTCTTCACTGTTTTTGCTCTCACCTCTCCTTTCATACTTCCGTAAAGTTTGAGGCATACGCAATAGCTGTACGTGGCCCCGGTGCTCATCTCGGTACCATCAGCCCTTAAGCCTGTGGTGGGTGAGAAACTATTACCCTGAGACACAAAGCATCTGTGTTTACATAGAACTGTCACCATGATAATATTCGGCATCACATTCTTCAGACCACGTCTATAACCTCGCGTATATGACGGCAAGCCTCTGTGAAGGCACCCAGCTGCTGCTGCAACATCTCCCTCTGTAATGTGGTTTATCTGCTCCTAATGATCCTTTTTTGTCTGTTTGAGGTCACGATAAATTTCCTGCTTTTGACAACAGCCCCGATATTCATCATCGAATCTCCTCCTTTGTTTTGGGGCACCATGAAAAAGTGGAGGCTACAACACCAACAAATGTGTTTTGATATGATGCAGAAGGTACCAAAGAAAAAGCACAGTCCATGGTTGTAGAGGAAAAGGAACTGGGTTGTAAGGATGAAGTGGGAGTAGAAGGTACTGGATCACTTGAAGTGAACTGCTTCGAAGTTCCAGCAGCTGTGAGGATCTCTGTAGGTGGCAATTTTCTACTCACAGCCATGGAGAAAAGATACATTGTTATACTTATATATGAAGGACAATAAATGCTATGACTCGGGAAATCCATCTTCCTTTCATACACAATGTTAATTTGTTTTCCTGTGATTGAAAAAAAAGCCTATTCTTGCAATGAAGGCACCATTGCATACTAATGTAGATAATATTAAATAAATCATCTTTAATCCTAGGCGGGTCCCCTCAGTATTTTTTTTTTAAATGAGTATATCTCATTTAGTACGAACTGAAATATATATCTCTTGATCTAAACCAATCTGAGGAAAAATGAAAATTGATAAGGAGGATAATGATAATAATAATGAAAATTCCATACAGTTAGAAGAAAGGTCACTAGTATTGGGATCACCCCCTTTATCAAGTGGATGCTCACCATTTAAGGAGACTGTGTCAAAAACACCCTTGCCCATGTGAAACTCTTCAGAGATAGTAGGGGTGACTGCATCATGTTATTCAGTTATGTTGGGCGGCGATGGAGGGGGGCCCTCACCAGTCTTCTTTAACTTATGCTTCTCTCTTCCTGCTTCAAGCTGCAATCAAACATTTGTTAATACCACATTAATATGTTTGGGACAGATTGAATTATATCTAACAAAATATACTGTTTGATTGAATATTTGAAAGAATCAAACCTAAACTAACTTACTGTTTGATTGAATATTTGAAGGAATCAAACCTAAACTAACCAGGTTACCCCATTCTCAAGCTTGCAGGGTAGGCATTGAAAAAAAAAATATTGAAAAACAGTACTGTATTACTAATCTAAATGAATTTATTATTCTAGTGTTTGTGTTAGAGATAGGTTTACTATTCAACAGGATGAGGTACGGTTGTTAAGTTTGAAAATGGCTCTTAATCAATGTAGCAGTAATAGGTTACTATTTTGTCTGTGATTGTTAAATTATCAGCATGTGTAAAAGCTACAACTGCTATATACATATTGATATTCTATGTATATATCTTTCCCTTTGCCTTAGGGGTTAAATTCAATAACAATGAAAAATGTATGCACTTGTAAGTTGACAAAATTAGTTGTAGCCTATTATTAACTGATCATAATTAATTTACATCCTGAGAACACATGATTGATGTAATTTTTGTTTCAAAAGGCTAGCACTTTATCATTTAAATCATCATTTATAGAGGAACACATGATATGGAAGCATTTTTTCTTAAAACGTGCTGCAAGAGCAATTCGTAATTCACAGTAACTGTATTTAACTATATGACTTAAACAAAGTGTATCTCCTTTACTTATTTCAATTTGATGCGGTCAAAACTCCTGTTTCAACTCCTGTGATGATCTGGGCTCCTTTAGCTGGTGGTGCACGCCGTAAACCATCCTTGTTATATCGACCTATTATTTTCATATATTGTACTGCCATGGACATTGGCATGTCCTCAACTATACATATTAGGCCTTTTCTTGACTGATGTAAGCGGTGTGTTTCCTGGTGGATCTGGAGGTAGGGGCAGTGTAGGGATGGTGTGCAGACGAAAACTATGGGAAATCCGGGCCGGCCCGTAGCCAGCTGATCCCGATCAGGCGTACCAACACCTAGATGCAGCGGAGGCTGCATCTCAATACCATTGAGGGACGAAGTAACTTTGCCTAGCTGTATGGTCAAACGACAGGAAAAGACGCTAGCCTTCGCATCTAGCAGTACCACCCTAAATGCCTCTGGAGGGATGTTAAAAAGTGGGTAAAGTGCCCTGGCATTCGAGACATCTTCCTCCGGTAATATATCTGCCAATACTTGTTGCTAGGCAGTTGCGAAGAAGGCAGAGGTACATAACTTTTTACAGGAAGCAGTATGGCTGTGCTCACCAGTCTGAGAGAACCTCACAGCAGAGTGGAGCGCCAGTCCCATCCTTTAGTGGCGATTTTTTTTCCAGATGAAGATGTGTCTGAAGTCAGTCCATCATGGCATCATCAGTAATGTTAGCAATAGTAGGAAATGTCATATGTGTGGTTTGTGATATATATTAAAAGACAAAAAATCCCCAGTATTTTGGTACTTTTGACCGTTGATGGAGTTTGCTAATTTTATTGAGCTTATAATATGAATCTCTCTATTGTGAAACATTTCATTTATGCAGTTTCTGATGCAAATTACTTGTTTCATCATTAGGTTGATTAGCTCAGGAGTTTAGAATGTGACAACAGATTTAGTTTAAAGAAACTCATCACTCTTATGTTACTGGATTGTATGTACAATCGTGGGACACAAGTGATGACACACTGTCCACTGAGTTTCGTTCACCAGCCCCGACTTTAAAATATATACACCGCATGGAAGGAGGCTAATGTTCAGATATGTCACTGCATATACACTCTCCATAATTTATTAGATATGAATTTGTCAGTTGTGCACACTGATAACAACTTTTAAATTCGCGGACGAAAATGTCTCTTTACATTTCGTTCAAATTTAGTCAGGGGCAGCTAAAGTTGTTTACAACGCTATTATACATTTGAATAAATGTTGTATTCATTCCTGCAACGTCCTCGCTAAGAAAATACGAAGAAAACATTGATAACGTGCACAAAAATTCTGATATGGTTTAAAAATATATAATAATACCACCGTTTAACTCTCGCTTGACAATGTTATGCAATGACGTCATCGACCATACCAGGCGGCGCATTTAAGAAACTAGTAGGCTACTATGAATTGAAATGAATTACAAAGCTATTATTTTGCATTTGAGAATACTAAGCGATTCATTTGCATTTATGAAACTAGGCTATTACTTTGCATTTACGAATACAAAGTTATTATTATGCATTTACGAAGACTAGGCTATTATTTTGCAGTGACTTTTTTTCTTAAGAGAAATTAATCTCTCTCTCTCTCTCTCTCCAGAATGCACACTGGCGACCAAAGCCAAGCAAGTATTTAGCTAATGGAATGCTCACAATTTCGTAAGAAAAATCCTTAAATAATATCTCTCTCACACCCACACACACTCTTTGATCCTTGCACACACTCACACACAGACACACATACATCTTATATAACTCGAATGCAGCTCTGCTGGATAGTTGCCGTCTTTCGCTAGCGGTGTCCGAAACATTTTGGAAACTGTGTCAACACTTGTGTTCCACGACTGTACATGGAGTTAGGAGATTGTATATATGTGGCATTAGCAGACTGACAAAGTTTACTTACATTTCCTAAAAAATGATGTTGACGGGAAGGGGGAAGTGCTTGGTAGAGGCAAAATGAAACATTTCCAACTGTTTTCATGGTAATCTTCATCTACCAGAATCAATGCTTCAACCTCCTCATCGTATTGTCTGAAGCAAGTAGGGCTACACAAAAAACATGCGAGTTTGCTACAGATTCGTGCCTGGCCATCATGTTTGTTCACACACCCAGATTCAAGGCTCCATTTTTCAGAATTCGTCTACTTGTGTTCCATTTAATGTGCACAAACCCAGACCTAGTTAACCTGAACCTAGTTCCAGATTTTGTGTCTAAATGGAAGAGGCTATAAATTCATCACAAATTCATTTGTCAGTGTGGGAGTAAGAAAATCCCTAAATGTAAGGATTTGGGGGGATTATTAAGGAAAGGGTAGCCAGTTAATTCTGAGAGACTGACTGCTTATTTCTGACAAAATAGGATGCTTTTTATTCGAGAAAGTTATATTTTCCGGAAATCACTAAATGGTTGACTTTTCAATTCCTGGAAGGCACCTGCCACTGCCCTGCTCCCACCTGTTTAAACCAGCCAGAGTTGTGGACCCATCTCTGCCACCACCCCATCCAATCCTGCACTGCATATTTCCACAGGCCAACACTGCTTGCCGAATAAATTTAAACTAACAACAAATTAGGGATGTACCGATACCAAAATTTTGACCGATACCGATACCCCAATATTTGACCGATACTGATACCTGTGCATTAATTTTTTTATACAACAATTTCAGCAGCTAAAAGGCAATATCAAATGTTAAGAAAAAAAAACTACTCGTTTTTCCACCATAGAAGGGAAGAAAAAAGAAAGTAACCAGTGGTGGCCTGAAAAAAGGTGTCCATAGATCCGTAGCCAGACGTGCTGACCACTGCACCACGGAAGCACATATTAACCCTATATGGCACGGCGAGGCAGCAGTGCATGGTTAACCCAAGTGTTAACACCCATCCCCATGAGTTTTGGCAAGGGGCGAGGGAGGAGGCACCTCGTGAGGTCTAGGCGACTCAGCAAGATTAGCTTTACCTTAATTGCCGTACATTTAGGCAGCCCTGGCAGCGTGCCCCGTTGCAGGGAGACCGTCTGACTGACTGAGGCAGGCAAATGAGGTGAGTGAAGGGGTTCCGCCAATCCCGCGCTGAAGCGGTAATACTTTATAAGAAGTCTGCCTCCCCCTTCGCCACTCCAGCCCCTACCCCTAAGACAAGCCTGGGGAACTGTGGGGAACCGGGGTTTGGGGGGGGGGAACCCAAAATCACTGAAAAATGGGCTTCCAAAATTTTCCTAGAAAAAACCCTAAATGAAGGAAAATTCCCTAGTCTCGAAAGTAAGGAAAGTCCCAACTTTATAACCTAACAGCCCCCCTCGCCCCCCTTGGACCCCCCACATGTATGATGTGCCGGAAAATCGTGTTTATTTTTTTCGGTGGGTGAGCACATTTAAACTACTCCAACCGAACTTTACGACCTGCTAACGAGGGGGTTCGCCCCCCTCGACCCCACTCCTGACCAAGGGGGGCTGCGCCCCCCCTGGACCACCCCCCCGCTTCCAAAATTTCCCTAGAAAAATCCCTAATTTAACGAAAATTCACTACATGGGGGGGGTCCGGGGGGGGCACAGCCCCCCCTACCGGTCGTAAAGTTCGGTTGGAGTAGTTTAAATATGCTCCCCACCAAAAAAAAAAAAAAAAAGATTTTCCGGCGCATCATACATGTGGGGGGGGGTCCAGAGAGGTGCGCAGCCCCCCTTGGTTAGCAGGGGGGCTGTTAGGTTATAAAGTTGGGACTTTCCTTACTTTCGAGACTAGGGAATTTTCCTTCATTTAGGGATTTTTCTACGGAAATTTTGGAAGCCCATTTTTCAGTGATTTTGGCTTCCCCCCAAACCCCGGTTCCTCAGGCTTGTCTTGAGGGGTAGGGGGGGCTGGAATGGTGAAGGGGGAGGCGGACTTCTTATAAAGTATTACCCAAAGTAATATGAATCTTATTGTTTAAAGTGATGAAAATTAAATCACAGGAAATTCCAAGCTATGTAGTATTATGATAATGGGTAAATACCCTTTTCTAATATTTTTTCAACAAATAAGAAAATCCAATTTCTGTTGAACAAAATTATTTGCAACGAGTGACATGCGACGTACAAACTCCTTCAAGTATCGTTAGTATCGGCAGAAAATCAGCCGATACCGATACTCTTAAAATGTGCCGATACCATTGATACTGATACATCGGTACATCCCTACTACAAATATGTGTGTTATGCACCTATACAGGTGCCCTGCGCATTATACATCCAGATCCAGAACCTAACTTAACCTAGCGTAACCTAACCAATGAAGGGGCTTCGCCCCCCTCAACCCCTTTAACAGAGGAGGCGCCACCCTCGACCCCCCTAGTGAGAAGGCTTCACCCCCCTCATCCCCCCCTTCTATTTTCTGGAAATCATTTGTTACTGCATTGCATCCAGGGTATTTTTCCCCCAAACTCAAAAACTATGTGATTGCAAGGCATTTTGTGATAACGCCGCATTCCCAGGTCCCCAAGCTTGTTGTGTGGGAGAGAGGGAAGTGTGGACAAACACTAGAATTTTACCCCCAATTCTTCCAGCTTGCCCACAAAAATACCACCATTGCCACAACAAAGGACACCTCTCAGAAAAAAAAAACATCAGTTCCGGGTGAAGTGTATAAGTGTGCAGTGTCAAATAACTAAGTGCATGGTGTGAAGTATAGAAGTGTTGAGAAGGACCTAAGAAGCGATAAAAGCGGAACAGCTCATAAGAAGAAGGAGGAGGAATAGCCTACCTCAGAGTGCAGCATACAGCCCTTGTGTCAAAACCTCTGATACTCTATGTGCTACCGTTGGGAGACAGCCACTAGGGAGAGGCGTCGAGCTGCTTCAGATGAAATTTTGTACCGGAGTGTTAGCAGCGGCACACTCTCTTCTTCTTCTTCTTTTGACCTGTGCCGCTTTGTATCGCTTCTTAGGTCCTCCTTCTTTCCTTCCTCTTTTCTTCTTTTTCACTTCTACACACTCTTCTTTTCAGTATACATCATTTTCTTAAGCACTTCATCCTGAAAATGTGCTAGACGTGCTGTGAAAATCTGCTACCTCTACCCAACATGTGCTAAATGTAATAATAAATTATGCTAAAATTATGCTGACTCGTTTTTAGCTAAACATAATGAACCGAAAGATATATTAAAACAGTGCATGTTACTTAACACACTTTAATGGAAACACAATTTATATGCAGATAACTTGATTGATTGATTGATTGATAGTTTATTGTTGCAGGTAAACAACAAGGGAGAAGGGAGGAACATGCCATCCCAACCCCCAGGCAGGACAGTGTGTGATTATACAACTATTAATACATGTGTAGGTAGCACCATGAAATTAAAAAGATACAATGGTAGGAAGGAAAGCACAACAAGGGAGGGGGCAGTACCTACCCTTGGATTGCATCACAGACCAGCTGATGATGACAATTGGAACTCAAACTATGCAAACTATACAAAATTACCCATTAAAGTCGGATTTCAAGAAAACTTTTCTCAAGATAAAACTTAAGTCTTCAATTGGTTAAGTTCATTACTATTTACCGATCATATATTACGCCACTGAGGGAATATATTCTTACCTATCGACTTGATCATGTCTTCTGAAGGCTCAAATTTTACGCACTCACTTTAGTCTGATGCCCTCTCCACTTACAATTTAATTTGCCAAACTGCTGTTTTTGAGCCTGTTTCTTTTCTCTGTCTTTTTAAAAGTAACCATTGAAAATATTCTCTCACAGTATGCATTAGATAATGGTATGGTTAATAATGCTTTAGCAAGTTTGGAGACTATATATAGTGGGTATTTCCGTGTGACATATTTTAGACCAAAAGACTTCGATCAGTGTCAGTGGCAGCATTCTGTGAGAGAATATTCGATCTTTGCATCATCACCTCCATTCATCATCCAACTTTTGTTCTGTTGTTTACCTGCAACAATAAACCATCAATCAATCAATCTTCATCTCTAACAATTTCACTGCCAAGGGCTGGGAGAAACCTCAAGCCTCCTGTGACATCAAGATCAAGACCAAGATCAGGCCCCGAGATTTGATTTTCTCTTTTCTATTCTTTCGAAACACGAGAAATTAATCAAGACAAGGAGAGGGTGTTCCCCGGCTGCCTGGGACGTGACGGGAGAGCCAAAGAGGTAGAGTTATTAACACATGCAGCCGTGAACACTTTTTGAAGAGGCGCTGTGGGATTACTTGTGTTATGTGTGTCTTCCTCAGGGGTAAAGGGGGCTTCGTGGTGCAGTGGTTAGCACACTCAGCTCACAACCGAGAGAGCCTGGCTTCGTGGTGCAGTGGTTAGCACACTCAGCTCACAACCGAGCGAGCCTGGCTTCGTGGTGCAGTGGTTAACACACTCAGCTCACAACTGAGAGAGCCTGGCTTCGTGGTGCAGTGGTTAGCACACTCAGCTCACAACCGAGAGAGCCTGGCTTCGTGGTGCAGTGGTTAGCACACTCAGCTCACAACCGAGAGAGCCTGGCTTCGTGGTGCAGTGGTTAGCACACTCAGCTCACAACCGAGAGAGCCTGGCTTCGTGGTGCAGTGGTTAGCACACTCAGCTCACAACCGAGAGAGCCCGGGTTCGATTCCCGGGCGGAGTGGACAAATTTGGGCGCCTTTTCAGATACCCTACACCCCTGTCCACCCAGCAGTGAATGGGAACCAGGTATTGATTGGGGGTTGTGTCCCGTCTCCTGGGATCTGACAATAATTCCTGGGATCTCCTATAATTCCTTCCCCTTCTGTCTCTCCGGCATATGACCACAGATGTTGCGCCGACTAAACCAAACTTTCCTTTTCTCAGGGTAACAATGGATAACACTCACTAGTTTGGTTAGGGCTTAATTAAGGTGTGGAATGGTGGAGTTTGTGTTTCCCCATGTGGGTGGGTGCTACTTACTTCCCTGTGTGCATGTTAGTTTAACCCGGTAGCAGTGGGGATCATGTTTCTTAATGGTCCCTCCAAACGAGAAAAATGAGAAAAAATCACCCCTCACACAAACCATTTCAAAATATATATCAAAGCATTTGTGATCAGATTATGTATCATTTATATTGGGTGGTTTATGAATAGGCACAAACTCGGCGCAAAAATATTTGGACTCCCATATCTCAAAAAGTACTGGTTCAATCTTCCTCAGGTTTTGATAGTAGGTAGACATACATGTGAACTATATAGTATCCAAAATTTAGCCCTCTGTGTGCAGCATTTTTTGAGTTATGGCCAAAAAACGGGATCAATAATAAGTAAGCGAAAAATTATTTATATTCAAGTATTTTGATAAGTTGGGAGACACCACCAAGCCTGTGCTCTGCCATGCCATGCTATCTTAAGCCCAAATAGCCCTATCTTGACTTAGTGAATAGTAATGAACTCGGCACAAAAAAAATTTGGACTCCCATATCTCAAAAATTACTGGTTCAATCTTCCTCAGGTTTTGACAGTAGGTAGACATACATAGGAACTATATAGTATCCAAAATTTAGCCGTCTGTGTGCATCATTTTTTGAGTTATGGCTGAAAAATGGGGATCAATAATAAGTAAGCGAAAAATGATTAATATGCAATTATTTTGTTAAGTTGGGAGACACCATGGTATTATTCTAGTGTTTGCCCATACTCACCCCTCGCAACCAAAATTGGCTAGGGGGCCATTGAGACTTCGGGGAATGTGGTGGTGAACATGAAATGCGTCGCAAATGCATAGTTTTTGAGTTATGAGGGGTTGAAAAATACCCTAGATGTAGGGAAATTCCTTTCAATTACTTAGATGTAGGGAAATTTCATACATTCTGTTTTTTTTTTTTATAACGTACGGAAACCACGCAAGGTAATTAATGAAAATCACTCCGCACCACGAAAATATGATATTACGCCTCCATATTGTACTTAAGGGCATATTATACATACGGACGATGTGTTTACATGGCAACGCCATTGCAATATGAGTAGTGTTGCCAACGATCCGGTTAGCAATGGTACGCTATGTTAGCGATGGTACGTTTAGTTAGCGATTAGCCCACGCATGAGACCAGGTGTGCCACGCGTGGTTATTTATTTATTTATTTTTTTGAACATGCACCTTTACCTAATACTATTTCCAATGGTACGCTAGGTTAGCGATGATACGCTTAGTTAGCCATTAGCCCACGCATGTGAGACCAGGTCCACCACGCGTGGTTATTTATTTTTTTTTTTTTAGAACACGCACCTTTACCTAATACTATTACTTATGGTACGCTAGGTTAGCAATGGTACGCTAGTTAGCCATTAGCCCACGCATGTGAGACCAGGTCCACCACGCGTGGTTATTGTTTTTTTTAAGAACACGCACCTTTAAGTGGGGGGGTCCAGGGGGGGGCGCAGTCCCCCCTTGGTTAGCAGGGGGGTCATAAAGTTCGGTTGGAATTGTTTAAATATGCTCCCCTACCCAAATACCCTGAGTTCACGCAGGTCCCCCAAGATTGTTGGGGGAAGGGTATTAATTCGGCTTCTTTACTTTTAAGGGCTTTGTTTTTTTTAACTATGATATATGGAGGCGTATTATCGTATTCTGGAGGCGCGCAGTCAATATCCACAATCACCTTGTATACTGGGAATACGAGCCCATGAAGCAGATTCAAAATCCGGTCAGTAAGGATTCACGTGTTCGAACAGCTCAGGCAGGAGGTTCGAGAGCCTGCACTTCCTGCACAAGCTGCAGTACTGTTGAAGGCGCAGCGTTGGACGGATCCCGGCTTGCCGGTGGTTTTACTTGTGTCAGTGATAAACAATGAAGATACACTGTGTTTGGTGTCACGGACTCTACTTGGAGTACAGAAACCTTGCGATGAGGTGACAACCTACTAGAGAGGGCATGAGTGTGGTGTAAGCGGTTTATGTGAGCACAGATGGCCTCCAGTGCCACGCCAGATGGTGAGGTGAGCATTGTCTGGTGGGTTCACTACGCTTCTCTCCCAAAACAAGCCTGGGGATCCACTGAGTGCGTGGTTTCCGTATGGGAAACACTAAATTCGTCGCAAACGCTTATTTTAGTGGTGGTGGGAGGAAAAATTCCCTAAATTTAGGGAATTTCCCTAGATCTAGGGAGTTTTTATCCCCCCTCCCCCCCATTAAAAAAAATACGCGAATGCGACGGATTTCGTGTCCCTCACCCGAAACCCCGCATTCCCACCAGGTCCCCAGGCTTGTATGGGGGGGAGAGGGGAGTATGGGCAAACACTAGAATTTTACCCCAAGCCTGTGCTCTGCCATGCCGCGTCTTGACCAAATAGTCCTATCTTGACTTAGTGAATAGTAACGAACTCAGTGCAAAAAAAATTGGACTCCCATATCTCAAAAACTACTGGTTCAATTTTCCTCAGGTTTTGACAGTAGGTAGACATACATGTGAACTATACAGTATCCAAAATTTAACTCTCAGTGTGCAGCATTTATTGAGTTATGGCCAAAAAGCAGGGATCAATAATAAGTAAGCAAAAAATTATTAATATGCAAGTATTTTGAGAAGTTGGGAGACACCACCAAGCCTGTGCTCTGCCTTGCCATGTTATCTTAAACCCAAATAGCCCTATCTTGACTTGGTGAATAGTAACGAACTCGGCGCATGATCTGAGTGCAAAAAAATTTGGACTCCCATATCTCAAAAAGTACTGGTTCAATCTTCCTCAGGTTTTGACAGTAGGTAGACATACATATGAACTATATAGTTTCCAAAATTTAGCCCTCTGTGTGAAGCATTTTCTGAGTTATGGCCGAAAAACAGGGATCAATAATGTGGCGCTATCCAGTTACCGGTGAAATTCGCCATGTCTGTAGTAGTAACAGTTATAGAAGTAGAAGTGGTTGTCTTTCTTTCTCTTTGTTTTGCTTTCTTTCTTTATTTCCTTCCCTCTTTCTTCCTTTATTTTTCATTCTTCTTCTTTCTCCTATTTGGGTTTTTTTTCTGCATGTTATACCGTATCTACAACTTCTGTAATAAATTATAAGTGGGAAGAGTTTTACAATCTGTGATAACTTGCTAATAAGCCAATGAAGTAGTCAAGACAAATACAAATTCTAAACTATTATTTTGCATTTAGGAATACTAAGCTATTATTTTGCATTTAGGAAACTAGTAGGCTATTATGCATTTAGGAATACTAAACTATTATTTTGCATTTAGGAATACTAAGCTATTATTTTGCATTTAGGAAACTAGTAGGCTATTATGCATTTAGGAATACTAAACTATTATTTTGCATTTAGGAATACTAAGCTATTATTTTGCATTTAGGAAACTAGTAGGCTATTATGCATTTAGGAATACTAAACTATTTTGCATTTAGGAATACTAAGCTATTATTTTCCATTTAGGAAACTAGTAGGCTATTATGCATTTAGGAATACTAAGCTATTGTTTTGCATTTAGGAAACTAATAGGCTATTATGCATTTAGGAAACCAATAGGCTATTATGCATTTAGGAATACTAAGCTATTATTTTCCATTTAGGAAACTAATAGGCTATTATGCATTTAGGAATACTAAACTATTATTTTGCATTTAGGAATACTAGCTACTTGCTGAAAGAGAGATGGAGTTGTGATATATTATTCATTTTTATATATATGTACTTAATTTTTATATACTAATAGTTTTTAACAGCACCTCACAGGCTCATTCTCATAGCACCATAAAAGTTTATCCTTGTATCTTAATATTTGTGTTATATCATTGAGGTATATTCATCTCTGTTACAATTTCGTAGGGGTTATAAAACACAGTACACATATTTTACTACATTTTGCCATACTCCGGAGTCAAACCAATGTTTCCTGATGCAATGTTAACGTGGTAGCAGCGACGGGCCAAATTTGTGGCTTTACCGTGTAGCAGCGACGGGCCAAATTTGTGCCATGATATAACCCACAAAAAAATAGATGATACATAATCTGATCACAAATTCTTTTTTGTAGGAGCAGCGAGTAGCGTGGGTTTTTTTTTATTATTGTTTCCTTTTTTTGTGCCCTTGAGCTGTCTCCTTTGTTGTAAAAAAAAAAAAAATATGTATGTTGAGACCCAGCCCAGCGTTAACAAATTATTGTACTATGACGATTGGATTTATCATTTTTATGCTCCAAGACGGTCGTAACCACACAAACAACGATAGAAAATTAGAGTTAGCGTTAAAACTGTTATTCATTGATGTTGGTTTGTTCTTTTGCTATAGTTATCGGTCAGAGACTAAGGGCCGCTTTCACAGTCATTTTGTTTGTTTTGATCGTTACCAATGGCGGCGATCGATGCTATAGTATTTCCCCGTTAAACTGGCTGATGGGGTAGTGGCGGCTGCGGGGTTAGCCTAGCCCCGCACCTTGCCAGACACTCAACACCTCTCACTTCCTCAGCAGCCGCCACTACCCCATAGGCCAGTTTCATGTGGAAAACTTTAGCATCGACCGGCGCCATTGGTAACAATCAAAACAAACAAAACGACCGTGAAAACGGCCCTAAAAAAACTCAATGCCATGATTACGATTATTTGGCAACACTGACCCAGCCTCACCTCAGGTCACTCCAATTGTTTTGGTTCCCTACCCCCAAAATTGCCAGTGATCGCTAGCTACTTTAAGTTGTCCGCTGCGATTGACACGGATTTGGTGGTCACTGGTAGCCTGGTAACACATATTCCCAGGTCTTTTTCTGCCTCTGTGGTTGACAGTGGAGTGTCTCCCATGTGGTATTGATATGCTGGATATCCCTTCCTAAGGTGCATGACTTTTACATTTTGCTTCATCTAATTGTAGCAGCCACTTTTTGCTCCATTCCTGTAGCTTGGTGATGTCTGCTTGTAGGACGTTTGCAGTCAACGGGTTAACTAGAACTTGGTCAGGGCCTGTTGAAGTGATGAGGACTCACACACTCTAAAATCTCTCACGTGATAAATCATGATGCACTTTGCCTATATTCTATAAGACATTGATCCCAAATGTTTATGCTAACATTTTCAGGTGAATTGGTGAGAAACACTCTACCATTCCGTTATTACAAGCTAAATACTCGCAACAAAGCTTACACCATTCTCGCATTGTTTTCTACTCTCCTGCCGCATGTATAGCTAGAACCATTTTTCCAATAGTTTCCACGAAGACTAATGTTTAATCTGGCAAGTACTGAACAAAATCTAGTCGGTAGAACTCGTGGTAAACGATATTTAACCCTAAAAAACTATTGTTGTCCTGAATCCCGGCATGGGGGGATAATTTGCGTCGCGGAAGGAAATCTGTTAGACATACGGTGCTATACGGTCGTCACATTTCAGTTAGCATTCTGCCCTTGGTGCGTGAGGTACGTTTGTTTTCCCGTGCTTAACCCAGTAGCAGCGACGGGCCAAATTTGTGGCTTTACCGTGTACCAGCGACGGGCCAAATTTTTCACATGATATAAACCCCCTAAAAAATAGATGATGCATAAACTGATCACAAATGCGTTGATATCTATTATGAAATGGTTTGCGTGAGTAATGATTTTTTCTCCTTTTCGCTTAGAGGGGCCTTTAAGAAACATGATCCCGCAGCTACGGGTTAATTCCTGAACTGTTCCCAATTGGCTGGAATTCTGGATACGATAGTAATTATGACATATCAAGTATAACGCAGGCAATAGGGCTTCCCAGGCTGGAACATTTCGGGGGACGTGTGAACTCCATGTGCGGCACAACTCAACACACTCAGCCAACACTTCCTGGCGCTGGTGCCTTCATTAGGGAAATGTAGCGTTTTTTTAAAGTTTCACTTTTTTTGTGTTATTTTTGGGCAATATGTTAAGTTTATAGGTCATAGAATTATGAATGACCACTCCTCTGCACTCTTTTTAGAAGCAGTGAGTAGCGGCTTTTTTTTCATTATTGTTTCCTTTTTTTGCCCTTGAACTGTCTCCTTTGCTGTTAAAAAATAAAATAAGAAATAAAATCAAGCATGGAGGTAAATTGCCAAGCAGTGTACACTTGCTCCGCATCATGAGTCATAACGTGTGTGAATATTACAGCCACGTGGCATCATGTAAGAAACTATAGTGTCAAGAAATGGCGATGGCTGAGAGCTGTCGTCGGGGCTGAGCATTACACATGCAAGCAATGGCTCAGAGCCGTCAGCGGGGCTATACAGGTTAATGAATCCCACTTAAATTTGAGTAAATTAACACCTAACAGTGAGTGGTGGAGGGTGTCGGTAAAGGCCAGTGTCCTGCAGTACTACAGGTGATGACGGTCACATATGAGGTGATTCACACACACAGTGATCATGCATGTCAACCCAGCCACCAGTGTCCAGTCCAGTACCGTGGTGTGCAGGTGTGTCGCTGAGGAGTCAGGAAGTGCACAAGTAGCTACGGCTTCTTACTGTGCAAATAAGTGGTCAGTATGAGTGAAAGGGGAAAAGTTGGGGTTCTGTAAGCACACTCCAATTAACCTACGTTATGATGAGTTGGCACAACAAAACTTTGCTTAGTGAACAGCTTCTCAGCGATATAATTGTTTGTTAAGGGGGCTTGCCTGTACCTTGATGGAACATGTGACCTAACACATCTCCCACACACCAGGAAGGACTACTGGCCATGCTGGGAGAAGGACAGTGCCAGTGACAGCACACCACTCTGTGTCTCCTGACATCCACTGCTGGTGCTGGTGCTGATGTGAGGGTCTGAGGCAGGCAGCACAGGGCCAGGACACAGCACACCACTCTGTGTGTCCTGACATCCACTGCTGGTGCTGGTGCTGATGTGAGGGTCTGAGGCAGGCAGCACAGGGCCAGGACACAGCACACCACTCTGTGTCTCCTGACATCCACTGCTGGTGCTGGTGCTGATGTGAGGGTCTGAGGCAGGCAGCACAGGGCCAGGACACAGCACACCACTCTGTGTCTCCTGACATCCACTGCTGGTGCTGGTGCTGATGTGAGGGTCTGAGGCAGGCAGCACAGGGCCAGGACACAGCACACCACTCTGTGTGTCCTGACATCCACTGCTGGTGCTGGTGCTGATGTGAGGGACTGAGGCAGGCAGCACAGGGCCAGGACACAGCACACCACTCTGTGTGTCCTGACATCCACTGCTGGTGCTGGTGCTGATGTGAGGGACTGAGGCAGGCAGCACAGGGCCAGGACACAGCACACCACTCTGTGTCTCCTGGCATCCACTGCTGGTGCCAGTGCTGACGTGAGGGTCTGAGGCAGGCAGCACAGGGCCAGGACACAGCACACCACTCTGTGTGTCCTGACATCCACTGCTGGTGCTGGTGCTGATGTGAGGGACTGAGGCAGGCAGCACACCACTCTGTGTGTCCTGACATCCACTGCTGGTGCTGGTGCTGACGTGAGAGTCTGAGACACCTGTTGTGCTCAGCCCTCAGTGTCCTTTCTCCTTAGTGGATCCTTCCCCTTACCTGCGTGCTTGGTCCTTGAGTGTAGTGTTGAGGAAGACTTGCTGCCCCCTCTCCCTCAAGGCTGGCCTGCAGCCTGAGTGGCCAGGAGCAGCGGAGCAGACTGTCACTGGTGTGAGGACCAAGGCCTGATCAGAAGGACCACCACCACCGTGCTGCTGCCTTCTCCAGCCATAAAGGAAGGGAAAGGTTGAGTGTCAGGACTGTAGGACAATTTGATAGGGGAGAGGAAGTTCATCAGACACAGCCTTGCACACACTGGTTCAGGAAACCATGAGAGCCAGGAGTGTGAGAAAAGCCTCCCTGGGAAGGGTGACTTTGACTAAGACACTCACTCATTCTGCTGAAAGAAATCATGATTGTGCAGTTTGTGGGGAAAGTTTCAGCAAGAAGGGTAAACTCAAGACACACAGCCTTTCACACACTGCTGAAAAAAATCATGAATGTGAAGTTTGTGGGAAAAGATTTTATTATAAGTGTCACCTCAATACACACACCCTTACACACACTGGTGATAGAAATTATGAATGTGAAGTGTGTGGGAAAAGATTTACTCAGAAGAGTACCCTCAACAGACACATCCTTACACACACTGGTGAGAGAAATTATGAATGTGAAGTTTGTGGGAAAAGATTTATTCATAAGGGTCACCTCAACACACACATCCTTACACACACTGGTGAAAGAAATTATGAATGTGAAGTTTGTGGGAAAAGATTTAATCAGAAGAGTACCCTCAACACACACATCTTTACACACACTGGTGAAAGAAATTATGAATGTGAAGTTTGTGGGAAAAGATTTAATCAGAAGACTCACCTCAACACACACATCTTTACACACACTGGTGAGAGAAATCATGAATGTGAAGTTTGTGGGAAAAGATTTAATCAGAAGAGTAACCTCAACAGACACATCCTTACACACACTAGCGAAAAAAATCATGAATGTGAAGTTTGTGGGAAAATATTTAATCGGAAGAGTAACCTCAACACACACATCCTTATACACACTGGTGAGAGAAATCATGAATGTGAAGTCTGTGGAATAAGATTCTGTTTAAAATCATACCTGAAGAGACATAGCATAAGACACACTGGTCACAAAGGGTTCAAATGTGATGCTTGTGGAAAGCGTTTCATGACCAGAGGTGAGATTACTAAACATGTGAAGATTCACCTCTGAGGTGTTGTGTTGTGCTGCTGTATGTGGGAGAGAGTATGCAGTGCAGGGCAGCATTGACTACATTGAAGGACAGAAAATATAGCCCAAATGGGGAATCAAGGCAGGTTGTGTGTGTGTGTGTGTGGGTGTATTTACCTATTTGTATTGACCTGTTTGTAGTCTACCGGGCCCGGGCTAAGCTGTAATAGTAGCTGTAATATCTACATTCCTTTTCCTTTCCATCATTTGTTGGGGACTGTACGCCTCCACCACCTCTTCCCGCAAGCTGTTCCATGTGTTAATGAGATAGCCTGCCCTCCTTGTATGTCAGTAAATGTGATAAATGAGATAGCCTGCCCCCCTTGTATCAGTAAATGTGATAAATGAGGTAACCTACACCCCTTGTATGTCAGTAAATGTGATAAATGAGATAACCTACACCCCTTGTATGTCAGTAAATGTGATAAATGAGATAACCTACACCCCTTGTATGTCAGTAAATGTGATAAATGAGGTAACCTACACCCCTTGTATGTCAGTAAATGTGATAAATGAAATGATCTACACCCCTTGTATGTCAGTAAATGTGATAAATGAGATAACCTACACCCCTTGTATGTCAGTAAATGTGATAAATGAGATAACCTAGACCCCTTGTATGTCAGTAAATTTGATAAATGAGATAACCTACACCCCTTGTATGTCAGCAAATGTGATAAATGAGATAACCTACACCCCTTGTATGTCAGTAAATGTGATAAATGAGATAACCTACACCCCTTGTATCTCAGTAAATGTGATAAATGAGATAACCTACACCCCTTGTATGTCGGTAAATATACCTGTCTATGTAGTGCCTGTAGGCAAAGTAGTCTGTGACAAATGACAAATATCTGTTGAAATATCAGGACTATAGTTATGTTAATGAGATGAGATGGATGGATCCTTTTTTTTGCCTCCTAGTGTATGAGTTTCATGTATCAAGGAACTATGCATTTTTAACTCCTTCACTTTCTCTCCCTCATAACCCGTCCACTGCGATTGGCACGAATTTGGCTTTTACTGGTAGCCCGGTAACATATACTCCCAGTTCCTTCTCTGCCTCTGTGGTGGATAGTGGAGTGTTTCCCATGTGGTATTGGTGTGCTGGATATCCCCTCCCAAGGTGCAGGACTTTACATTTTTCTTCATTGAATTGTAGCAGCCACTTTTTGTTCCATTCCTGTAGCTTGGTGAGGTCTGACTGTAGGAAATCTGCAATCAAGGGGTTAAGAAGATCAGAGAGTTTTAAGGTTTCTGCCCCTTAGTTCCAGGGTTTATTTCCCTAAGTTAAGCCTTCAGTAAATATTTAGTAGAGGTTTGCATCATTTCTTGTGGATGCTAACATTTTTTACCTGTACGGAATTTTATTATGTTAACAGAGTTCTAGTTATTTCTCTATGAAGTGGCAGAAATACACAGCTGCTGGGAAGCATTGCATTGTTACAGTCACAGCTTCATGTACAAAAAATATTAGTATTTCCACAGATAAATACCCAACTCCCTTCAAAAGCTGTTTACCTGTAAGGGATTATTCTAGGCAACAAAAGTTAAATTAGGTTAGGTAAGACTGAGCTAGATTAGGCTAGATAAGGTAAGATTAGATTAGGTTAGGTAAGTAAGAGTTCAACAGATATTAACTCAATTTGCCTAACCTCACTTACCTCATAATCTAACCAAACCTTTTATAATACAAGGTTTATGAATATGAAGCTGTACACTATAAACAAGCTAAATTCATATATAGCTGATTTAGGAAATAAAAGTAGTTATGCTTCAGTACACTGTGTGGTATCATTTGCCAAGTCATCTTCCCATTTTATACCTGTCACTCTCCTGCACCTGTGTATTGGTTTAACCCGGTGGTAGCAGCGGGGATCATGTTTCTTAACCGGTCCGCTGCGATTGGCACGGATTTGGCTTTCACTGCATGTAGCCTGGTAACTATACTCCATGTCTTTCTCTGCCTCTGTGGTGGATAGTGGAGTGTTTCCCATGTGGTATTGGTACCATTAATTTGAGTACCGGTAGTAACGGTACCGAAAATTCAGGTACCGTTAGTACCGGTACCGGTACCAGTACCCGAAGGAGTATTTTTTTAATCTATGACTTCTGATGAAATTCCCAAATAAATTTCCTGTAAAGAAAACTCTCTCTCTCTCTCTGAAGTGAATATTTATTTTTTCGAAAAAAAAATAGCATGTATAGTTATTATGGATGTACTCGATCATAGTCTAATAACAATAACAATATTTATTAGCAACCTAAAAAAGAAAAAGAATCGGACATGAAGAATTATCCAATAACTCCAATAAATAAATAAAATAATAAAATAATGGAAATGGGAGCTGTGATGGAAACGGAAAGCAGGACAAAATGGTGGGAACTTGGGGAGACGGTCAGCGGGGCAGTGACTCAGCGTCTACACACAGGGCCCTTACCACATGGAGGCGGGCGAGCGCCGAGCGTCACTAAGATCCAAACGGTACCGGTACTAGCGGCAATGCGCAGTGCCGAGTGATCATGACGCTTCCCGGCACCCGAGTGATCATGACGCTTCCCGGCATCCGAGTGATCATGAGGAGTTACTGGATAATTCTTCATGTCCGATTCTTTTTCTTTTTTAGGTTGCTAATAAATATTGTTATTGTTATTAGACTATGATCGAGTACCCATATCACCGAGATATCCACTCACTGAGTGGTGATCTCCCTCTCTCTCTCTCTCTCTGAATAAAGTGAATATTTATTTTTTCGATAAAAAATAGCATGTATAGTTATTATGGATGTACTCGATCATAGTCTAATAACAATAACAATATTTAGTAGCAACCTAAAAAAAATGGGACATGAAGAATTATCAATAAATCCAATAAATAAATCCGAGCAATCTGGTACCGGTACCGTACCGTTTAGCTGGTACCGTTAGTACCTGCCCACCCCTAGCCGTGGATGGCCTCAGATGCTTTCTGTTCCTTATGGAGACGCGTCCGCTGCCGTCCAGTCTGACAGCATACTGTCTGTGGGGTTTGGCTTCCACCACGAGGCCCGTCCGGTCCCACGGGTTAATGACTGGTTTTGGACCCTCACACGCGTACCGGGCGATAGGGGCGGGAGCCTCCTGGGTGTGCTGCTTGCCTCCCGGGCGTTGTTGTCTTCCGCCATCTGCACCTCTCGCCTGCGGAGCGTCCAGCCCCACTGTCTGTCAACCATGAGCTGCCAGCGGGCCGTCGGTACTCCGTCTCGCAGCTGCCTGCCCGCTGCGAGCTGGGCTGGGGACCTGTCTCCTCCTCTTAGCGGGGTGTTGAGGTACTGTAGCAGAGCCAGCGCCATCCTGTCAGTGTCGAGGTTGCCTCCGTCGCCGGTGTTGGCCATGATGAGCCTCTTGGCTGTCTTGACGGCGACCTCGGCCCTTCCGTTGGATTGTGGGTATGGGGCAAAGTACATGCGCACCGACACGCCCCACTTTTTCAGGAACTCCATCATCTCGTCGCTGGCCAGGTTCGTGCCGCCATCCGTGGATACTTGCTCCGGGGCCCCCCAGCGGGCGAAGTATCGCCGCAGTTGCGTCTTGATTCTCTGGGACGTGGCGCCGTGTGGGAAGTGAGCTATTTCCAGCCAGCCGGTAAGCCTGTCGGCGTAGGCCATGTACGTGTGTCCTTCGTGCTGGAACATGTCACTGAAAAACCCTGAGGGCCAGCTTGCTCGCTGGATAGGTAAACTAGAGCAGCATCACTACACTATTGTGCACCGATCTGGGCAAACACACGGTAACGCGGACAGCTTGAGCCGGCGCCCCTGCCTACCTGAGTGTCAACATTGCCTCCAGAGGGAAAGCGTCCAGAATATGTGCCGCCGCACTACAGTGGGACAGACAGCGGAGGTGCACCCACAGTCAGATGGAATGGTGGAGAGGTTTAATTGGACGTTGGGCCAGGAGTTGGCTAAGCAGTGCAACAATGATCAGTCTTCATGGGATCAGAAGCTGCCTGCGCTTCTCATGGCCTACAGGTCTGCCGCCCACGAGACTACGGGGTATTCACCGGCAAAGCTGATGTTTGGACGTGAGCTGCGATTGCCGGTGGACCTACTGACAGGAAGGCCTCCTGGGGAAAGCCTTCCAAGGGACGCCTCCAGTTTTGCCCGTCAGCTAGAGGAACGGCTGGAAGAGGTGCACCATCAAGTCCGTGGTGCCTTGAAGTTCTCCGGAGAGGCCATGAAGCGCGGTTACAATATGAGGGCAAGCCACGTTGACTTCAAGGAAGGAGACCAAGTCTGGCTTTACAACCCGCAGAGGAAGAAAGGACAGTCTCCGAAGTTACAGAGCCCCTGGGAAGGCCCTTACACTGTGCTAGAACGCCTCTCCGACGTGACTTACCGAATCCGGAGAACGGAAAGGACCAAGCCGAAAGTTGTCCACGTCAACCGCCTATGGAGGTACCACGGTCCGGGAAACTACACCTGGAACAACTACAGACACCCAGCAGCCGACGAAAACGCAAGGGACGTCCAGGACCGAGAGGAGGTCGACGATGACGTAGGCCTTCTGGACCTTTCAGCCGAGGGAGATAACCTCCCGGCTTCGGCAGATGTTCCAGGGACACCCCAAGAAGCGGACGACGACGAGCCGCACCAGGAGACAGACGCGCAGGAGGCAACGAACAGAAGACAGAGACAACGCAGGCGTCCACAGCGATACGACGATTATATGTTTTTGATTAATTCTCTTATGTTTGTACATAGTTAAGTGTGTGATCGGGACGATCACAATTAAGAGGGGGGGATAGTGTTGTGCTGGAAGCTTCCCCCGGCGACCATAGGCCTCTAGAAGGCTCCGGGAGGAACGAGCAGGGGGGCGGGGAACAAGGCGAGCCGTCCGCGCCCCGCGGGGCGCGGCCAGACACCAGGCGGGAAGTGTTGCCAACTCGCATATATTTTTGCTACATGTTCTTGTATGATCTAAAATATACTGTAACATTCTAGACTGTACTGTTCTGGATATATATAGGAGAAGAGGGCGAGAGAGTGCTAGTCCCAGTCATAGTAAGCTAGTGGTAAGTGAAGAGTCAGAGTGAAGTGTACTACTAAGGAAGAACATTAAACTACAGAAACTGTGCAAAGTGTTTACATATCTCCCTCCCACGGAGTCTCCTGACGGTGACACGGAACCCAAGTAACACGTCCGGCATAACAATATTATAATGTACATGTGTATGTATGACTGTACGTGTGGCGACACCCGGTCGGTGTCGCACAACTGGATGTTTAACAACACGTCGTGCTTTTGGCCGTGGGAAGCTGTGATGAACTGACACAAGGATCAGCAAATGATGACTTTCATCAGTCGTCATCAACCGGAACCCACACCCTTCCGGACGAACTACAAGCAAATAAAACGGGCGAACAACGCGGAGAAGGGAGAGAAGACGGGTGACGGGCAGGCGAGCGGCTGATGAAAGTCATCATTTGCTGATCCTAGACCCTATAGTGCGCGCCAGCTAATTTGGCCCGTGAGAGGGAGGGCCGTGAAAAATGCTCAGATGTCAAGTGAACGTATTTGGCTTTAATTAATGTGCGTCATTTAAAAAAAAAAACTTTTCAAAAGATATAAACACACACTAATATTATTTTAATTCAAACTGCAATGAGCTACACAGTGTACTGTTACTTATATATTTAGGTTATTATAAAACGGTGGAGAAAACGTGACAACAGTGTTCAACAGTGTTGTCGGGTCACGACCTCACTGACTCCTCCTCTGGCCACTCCCTGTTCCCTCGGCCCAGCCCGGCATTCCACTTCCATCCACCACAGAGGAAGCATGGCAGCTCATCCAAACCATCACTCGTCTCACTTACGTAGTCAGGCAAAGGACATAAAGGAGATAAATCTTTATCATGAAGTACAAAATCTGTTAAAATTCGGGACAGAGAGAGAGAGAGAGAGAGAGAGAGAGAGAGAGAGATGGGTGGGAGCTAGACCCTGTTGGAGGCGGAGCGACAGATATGTGGCACCGCTTTAAGAGCTTAATGACCTAGGCTTTCCCGTGAAGCTCCTCCTTCACGGGCCAAAATAGCTGGCGCGCACTATAGCGGCAATGCGCAGTGCCGAGTGATCATTAAGCTTCCCGGAACCCAAGTGATCATGAGGCTTCGCGGTACCAGGTGCCGATACCAGGTACCGGTACCTGGTACCGCGAAGAATCGATTCCTCGCGGTACTCGGTACCGGTACCTGGTACCGCGAAGCCTCATGATCACTTGGGTTCCGGGAAGCTTATTGATCACTCGGCACTGCGCATTGCCGCTAGTACCGGTACCATTTGGGTCTTAGTGACGCTCGGCGCTCGCCCGCCTCCATGTGGTATGGGCCCTGTGTGTAGACGCTGAGTCACTGCCCCGCTGACCGTCTCCCCAATTTCCCACCATTTTGTCCTGCTTTCCATTTCCATCACAGCTCCCGTTTCCATTATTTTATTATTTTATTTATTTATTGGAGTTATTGGATAATTCTTCACGTCCGATTCTTTTTATTTTTTAGGTTGCTACTAAATATTGTTATTGTTATTAGACTATGATCGAGTACATCCATAATAACTATACATGCTATTTTTTATCGAAAAAATAAATATTCACTTCATTCAGAGAGAGAGAGAGAGAGAGAGAGAGAGAGAGAGAGAGAGAGAGAGAGAGAGATTTACATAGAAAATCAGACCACACAGACCCCATGGTCCAGACTAGGTGGTCTGTCCTTCAACCTAAGTGATTTTACATTAATCAGAAGGCTCCTAAACGTTGCATTTCTGCTCTAGTTGATATTAAGTTGAAGGAGAGAGAGAGAGTTTTCTTTACAGGAAATTTATTTGGGAATTTCATCAGAAGTCATTAAGAAAACAAAAAACCTCCTTCGGGTACCGGTACCGGTACCGGTACTAACGGTACTTGAGTTTTCGGTACCGGTACTACCGGTACTTAAATTAACGGTACTTGCCCATCCCTAGTGAGTAACTGACAAAGGTTCGCCTCGCGGGTGCGGGCGCGGGCGGAAAACATCTCGTACATTCAACATTTTCTATCATGTTTTTACAGACATCTATTAATCTTTTACGCACAAAATAAATATTTTGAAATATATATCACAAATCGCATAAACTATAATGTGGCACAGTAAACTGCACCCATATATACTCATTTTTTAAAACACGAAATTGACTGTAGAAAAATATGAGTATGAGTTTGAAATATTTGATTGATTGATAGTTTATTGTTGCAGGTAAACAACAAGGGAGAAGGGAGGAACATGCCATCCCAACCCCCAGGCAGGACAGTGTGTGATTATACAACTATTAGTACATGTGTAGGTAGCACCATGAAACTAAAATGATACAATGGTTTATCTAATAAACGAAAAATAAAAGCTAAGTTTCTAAAAGTAGTATGAATGTCAGATGATAAATAAGTTAAACAAACTCTTAACTATTAATTACTGTTGATGATGAGGCCATCACTGATCGATCTCTATATACATAGGCTACCCGGAATGGAGCCAGTGTTTCTGGAGAAAAATTGCATTATACAATATGTTTTCACTGTTTTATTAAACTTAAATTTGTCTTCTGGGGAGCATCAGTATAATTCTTCCACTCATGTCTTAATTCTGCAATAATTGTAGTGGCTTGTATAATGATGACTGGACTGATGTATGAATAACCCAATCGGGCCGAAATTCGATTACCATTCTCATTCCGGTGTTGTAAAAAGTAATAGTTCAATATCGGCCCGATATCACTTTAACACCAATGGGCCGATGTAGGAAATTTATTACGGATAGGAATCGACACAACACTTGGTTTCCGTCTTCCCAGCGTTCCGCTTTGGGGCCGTCGTTTGTCGTTATCGGCCCGATACTGCAATGTTTGCTGGGGAGCGGCGATCGCCGCTACCAACAAGAATCCGCTTTCACAGTCGTCTTTCGCGGCGCTGTTTGTTTGCATCAGTGGTCAGTACCAGAGATTGGAACCTCTGGTAACGGAGCTCTGGTAGCCGCGGGGGCTACCCAGTGGAGCTTACCAATGACATTAATTGATAAATAATACAAATTCTTGCTATCAAATAGTTATATTATTTCTTTATATAGATGTGAAAAAAATATTAAACAATACAGCAACACGTTGCACGGCTTCAATGGTAATATGAGAAGTAAAATAGAAGAATTTGAATGACATGAACTCACTTCACCTGCTGACCAGTAAACGTCCTGCTGAGAATTTCAATTTGATTGATTGATGGTTTACTGTTGCAAAAGTACACAACAATTAAAGAAGGAAGGACTTTACTTTAATACTTGTCACCATTATTCACCTGTTATGCCTCCTTGGTCAAACTCGTATTATTCTAGTTAGCTTAATATGTATGCATCGGGCATATATATATATATATATATATATATATATATATATATATATATATATATATATATATATATATATATATATATATATATAGATATCTCACGAAATCAGCCCTTTTAAGTAAAGAATAAATGTGAAGTCTGATAAATAAGTGTGAATAATGAATAAATGTAATTAATATAGGTGAAGAATGTCTTGCTGACATCTGCTAATATAAGAGAACTTTAATTAATACTTCTCACCATTATTTCACCTTTTCCGGCTAGGAAATATTAGGCTATCAGCAGATTTGAGCGGTGTATCAGCGAGACACTCCACGTTCTTTCATCATATCTATTCTTCACAATTACTCTTTATATTTATTCTTCACGTTTACTTTTTGTACGTTTATTTTTCAGGGGGAGGCCGGCAGGTACCGCCCCCTTCCCTTGTTGTGCATTCATTCCTACCATTGTATCTTTTTAGTTTCATGGTGCTACCTACACATGTACTAATAGTTGTATAATCACACTCTGTCCTGCCTGGGGGTTGGGACGGCATGTTCCTCCCTTCTCCCTTGTTGTTTACCTGCAACAATAAACTATCAATCAATCAATCATATTACTCCTTCATAATCCTCTGCTCAGCTGATGTAATGCTGACATTTCCCGCCGCTCCGGCATACCAACACTGCCGAATCATGCGCCTTCGTCTTCTCATGATCGTTATCACGCTGGTAGTCGCCGATACCACGAAAATAGCAACTGTGAAAGCGGATCGAGGCGATGGTAATGCCTGTTACCAGGATGGTGGGCCTTTGATTAGGGTGCGTACCAGACGACTGTGAAAGCGGCCCTAAGACCAGGACCAAGACGAAATGTAAATAAACGAACTTTGAGTGTAGCGCGCGAGCCAGTGTTACCAAATTTAGCATAATTTTTTTTTTTTTTGGGGGGGGGGCTATTTCGTTGGGGATATACCCCAAGGGAAGAAGGCGGTGCATGCCGCGCAACCACCCAGACGTCTGGTAGAGAGATGCCAAGGAGGAGGCCCAACAACAGGGCTGAGGGTGTCGGAAAGAGCCCACCTTTCCACTCCCATGGCACCGGACAGGTCTCGAACCCATACGTTTCAGCACCCCGCCGGAACGCAAGGCGGAGACTCTACCACGGGAGCACGGGAGCCCCACTAGACTCAAATTAAATATCTAGCATTATTTCAAGCACAATTGATCTTTTAGCATAATTTTAGCACAATTCTGATTTGTCTGGAATAAATTTTAGCATATATCATTCTTTCAAACTCGGTTTCATTATTTCATTTAAGAGGGACTTAATTGCGGCCGGAGTACCAATCAAATATTTGAACGGTTGCTTCAGTTTCTGGTAGAACTGGCCATTCAGCTTAATTCAGCAGCGCTTACTTCGATCTCAGTAATACAGTTCTCTCTGATATCTGTTATGCTTGATCCTGAGGAAATTATGCGTGGAAGTAATAATATGTCTGTTGCAAATATCAATGCCAAGATTCCTGAAATTGTTAGAGATGAAGATGAACAAAAGTTGGATGATGAATGGAGCTAGGTTACTAATCCTAATTGATGATGCAAAGAATATTCTCTCACAGAATGCTGCCACTGACACTGACACTGAAGTCAATTGGTCTAAAATATGTCACACAGGGAAATACCCACTAGTCTCCAAACCTGCTAAAGGATTATTAACCATACCAGTATCTAATGCAGACTGTGAGAGAATATTTTCAATGGTTACTTTGAAAAAGACAGAGAAAAGAAACAGGCTCAAAAACAGCAGTCTGGGAAATGAAATTGTAGATGGAGAGGGCATCAGACAAAGTGAGTGCGTAAAATTTGAGCCTTCAGACGACATGATCAAGTCGATGGGTAAGAATATATTCCCTCAGTGGCGTACGTAATGATCAGTAAATAGTAATGAACTTGACCAATTGAAGACCTTATAAGTTTTACTTTGAAAAAAGTTTTCTTGAAACCCGACTTTAATGGGTAATTTTGCATAGTTTGCATAGTTTAAAGGCGGCAATTTACACCTGGCAATTCCTGGTCAGCAATACAGCCGCGACGATCTAGCGGCTAGGCCAGCTGGGTGCTCCCGGGAGCAAGTACGTTCACACGTGGGAGGAGCCGCCGGGAGCATCAAGACGTAAACTGCTAGTAAATGCAAGGGCATGAAATCATCACAGACACCTCAAAATGCTGCTACCATATATTAACCCTAGATAGGTAATCTGGGGGTGTCAGACACCCCCAGCCATCGTGCTGAAGCAAGTTTTCCTCTTCCCGCCACAAAGATGTGAAAGAACGCCGCACTGCGAGTGTTTTCTAGTCATTATGGCTTTAGTCTGACGAGAGAGAGTGGGCATCATCGTCACTCTTATCCCCAGGCAATTCTGTGGTTGCTCTGGGGGCGCAGGACGCCCCCAAACCCTAATATTGTAGCTAAATTTTCAGGGACAGAGAAGGCCGACTTATTGTGACAAAACTCGAATTTCTGCGAACACACTTGCTTGACTATAGTGTGTGAGCATTTCTTTTGGTAACTGTTGCTCTTGGGATGACGTGGGGATGACCAGCACCCCCATTGACCGTAAACTGTGGATTGTGTACGCTTTCAAGTGGTGTCCCATATACGATTTTTCTCGTTTTTGGTCTTTTTTTGTGAGGGAGATTTTCATGACGAAATATGTATAACAATGGTTCTTGAAGTGACTATTATAAAACTAGAGTGACTATATAATATTTTACAAGTGGTTACAGGGCGTTCTGGTGCCGATAAATATGTATATATGCACAGTGAATATATGCCTTTTTTATTGGGACGTGGGGCCCATATATGTGGGGGGGATGAGGAAAGACCCTGGGGAAAAGAAGAAAAGGAGGTGTTACTTCTTTCCCAAAAGTAATGACACCAAAGTGAAGTCCGCCTGTGCCTCTTAATTACTGCGTCCCCATAAGTGGACGCGCCACAGCTACCTTCTCTGCAATGACTGCAGGTAAGACCAGGTAAATATCATGAAAATATGAACCAAGGTGTTTTTAATGCCTTATTTGGCATATATCTTTATTTTCATCCATTTAAATTCACTAATATATGGGTTTATAGGCGCTGAAAATAATAGAAAAGAGATTACTCAAAAAAGTGAAGAAAAAAATCCCATTTTTCAAAACACTTTTTCCACTATCTTCCAACAGGGTCTGCTGGCTGCTGTCTTCAAGGTGGATTACCTCATCCCTCCACTTAGAGTTCCTTGACAAAGGATGCCCCTGGGTCACGGGATTATTGTAATACATGTGTTTTAAAAATGTCACTAAATAAATGAGAAAGTTTTTGGAAAATATATTTTTCAGAATTTCAAAGTTATGTTTTCAACTAAAATAGAAGTTGAAATTACAGAGGAGGCCTTAAACATCAAGTAACTAGTTTAAGTCTTTCAATAAATTCGTTACCTGATTTCCTGTGGATTTTATTTCCCTTGGGGTCCAATCAACCCCCAAAGTATGGAAAGTAGCAGCATTTATATGATTACCTGTCTAGGGTTAAAACCACAATAAGTTTGGTCCATTAGCCTAATATTGTAGAAATACTTTAAGCAAACGAGTTTTATCATAAGTAGTATTGACTGATTGATTGATTGTTCATTGTTGCATTTAACAACAAAAGAGAAGGGAGGAACATCCCATCGCAACCCCCAGGCATTGCATAGTGTGGTTATATAATACACGAAAATAATCGTTCCTTACCTCCTTCGATATCTCGCAAAGAGATTAACATTTATTGTAATGTTGCTGCCACTCTCTCAAAAGTTGTTTTGCGTAGACTCAGCTTCTCATACAGCTTATCTTGTGGGTCCCACAAGTATCTATGCTGCCTCACTTCTTCTAGCAATGCCACCTCGGCCTCCCGGCTCCAAATCTTGTTGCCTGTATCTGTCATTTCTTGTTTTATTGTCGCCGACATGTTGTACTCAGCCGCCAGTCGGAAATACAAGACGGACGCGCTCAGCTGCAGAGAGCTTGCCGCGAGAAGGGCTCCCAGACCCAGACCCGACTAGGAATTGCCAGGTGTAAAGCCGCCTTAAGTTCCTTGTCATCATCTGGTTTGCGAAGCTGCTCTTCTTTAATTCAATATCTGAGTTTTATTGAAAGGCTATCTAAGTTATATCAATTATGTTTCCATTAAAGTGTGTTAAATAACATGCACTGTTGTTTTAATATATCTTTCGGTTTATTATGTTCAGCTAAAAATGAGTCAGCATAATTTTAGCATAATTTATTATTACATTTAGCACATTTTGGGTAGAGTTAGCAGATTTTCACAGCACGTCTTGCGCATTTTTGTCCTGACGATTTGGTAACACTGGCGCGAGCGTTGTCAACAGGATGTAACGCGGCAAACAAAAACAAACACCCACGAAGAAGAAGAACACTGACAACCAACTAGTCCCATAAAACACCCAAGAAGAAGTTATCACAATCTCCAGAAACCTTGCGATGAGATGACACACTGCCCGGAGACATTTATAATCGTGGGATAAACAAACAGTGAATAAACAAAGGCCCGTAGAGTCTATGGAAAGTGACAGAGGGCAGGACTGGTGCTAGCGAGTGGATGTGAGTGTGGTGTAGGCGGTTTATGTGGATGGAACTGACCGCCACGCCAGACCGGTGAGATTCAAGTACAAAATGAAGCTCCATTTCCTAGGCACAGGATCAAGCTCTCCTACAATAAGAAGAGGAGTATCAGCAACTGCTGTTCAACTTGATGATGGAAGTGTTTGGCTTTTCGACTGTGGTGAGGGGACACAGATACAGTTACAAAGATCTTCTATAACTACTAATCGAATCACTAACATCTTCATCACCCATCTTCATGGAGACCATTTGTTTGGTTTACCTGGGCTTCTGTGCACCAAGTCATCACAAACACCCCCTGCAGAAAACATGAAGAAAGGAAACACCTCGTCAGTTGTCAACATTTATGGTCCTGAGGGAATCGACAGGTTCATTACAACATCTTTGGCAATATCACAGAGCCTTTTAGATTTTCAATTCAAGGTAAGTGAGCAGCTTTACTGTCCTATTGTAGTGAATAATAGGTATTATTCTAGTGTTTGCCCATACTCACCCCTCGCAACCAAAATTGGCTTGGGGGCCATTGAGACTTCGGGGAATGTGGTGGTAAACATGAAATGCGTCGCAAATGCATAGTTTTTGAGTTATGAGGGGTTGAAAAATACCCTAGATGTAGGGAAATTCCTTACAATTACTTAGATGTAGGGAAATTTCATACATTCCGGGTTTTTTTTTACAACGTACGGAAACCACGCAAGGTAATTATTAATAATCACTCCGCACCTCGAAAATACGATATTACGCCTCCATATTGTACTTAAGGGCATATTATACATACGGACGATGTGTTTACATGGCAACACCATTGCAATATGAGCAGCGTTGCCAACGATCCGGTTAGCAATGATACGCTAGGTGAGACCAGGTCCACCACGCGTGGTTATTTATTTATTTTTTTGGAACACGCACCTTTACATAATACTATTTCCGATGGAACGCTCGGTTAGCGATGGTACGCTTAGTTAGCCATTAGCCCACGCATGTGAGACCAGGTCCACCACGTGTGGTTATTTATTTTTTTTAGAACACGCACCTTTACCTAATACTATTACCAATGGTACGCTTGGTTAGCAATGGTACGCTTAGTTAGCCATTAGCCCACGCATGTGAGACCAGGTCGTAAAGTTCGGTTGGAGTAGTTTAAATATGCTCCCCTACCCAAATACCCCGAGTTCACGCAGGTCCCCCAAGATCGTTGGGGGAAGGGGATTAATTCGGCTTCTTTACTTTTAAGTACTTTGTTTTTTTTAAATATGATATATGGAGACGTATTATCGTATTCTGGAGGTGTGGAGTCAATATCCACAACCACCTTGTATACTGGGAATACGAGCCCGTGAAGCAGATTCAAAATCCGGTCAGTAAGGATTCACGTGTTCGAACAGCTCGGGCAAGAGGTTCGAGAGCCTGCATTTTCTGCACAAGCCACAGTAATGTTAAAGGCGCGGTGTTGGATGGATCCCGGCTAGCCGGTGGTTTTACTTGTGTCAGTGATAAACAATGAAGATACACTGTGTTTGGTGTCACGGACTCTACTTGGAGGACAGAAACCTTGCGATGAGGTGACAACCTACTAGAGAGAGGACATGAGTGTGGTGCAAGCGGTTTATGTGAGCACATATGGCCGCCGGTGCCATGCCAGATGGTGAGGTGAGCATCGTTAGGTGGGTTCACTACGCTTCTCTCCCAAAACAAGCTTGGGGATCCACTGAGTGCGTGGTTTTCGTATGGGAAACACTAAATTCGTCGCAAACGCTTATTTTAGTGGTGGTGGTGGGAGGGAAAATTCCCTAAATTTAGGGAATTTCCCTAGATCTAGGGAGTTTTTATCCCCCCCCCCCCACTAAAAAAATACGCGAATGCGATGGATTTCGTGTCCCCCACCCGAAACCCCGCATTCCCACCAGGTCCCCAGGCTTGTATGGGGGGGAGGGGGGAGTATGGGCATACACTGGAATTTTACCGAATAATATAAGATTGTTGGGTAAAATTCTAGCGTCAATTTACAGTTTCTCCCAACCAACGATTTTCTCACGTGGTTCATGTTTTTCCTTGGCTCATTTGGCTCGGGCTGATTTGGACACTTCGTGGCTCATTCGGCCCTTACTACCGGTGGCTCAGTCGGCCCCTGTCACCATTGAGAAATATATATTATGTATGTATATATAATATATAGATATATATATATATATATATATATATATATATATATATATATATATATATATATATATATATATATATATATATATATATATATATATATATATATATATATATATATATATATATATATATATATATATACCTACCTTATGAAACATCAGTATCTCTTCATATAACTTTTCTACAAACCTTCAACAGTCATGGAAACGCTTTGAAAATCCAATTCAAGGACTTTTTTTTACGTGAAAATAGGTGATAATGTTTACGAAAGTGCGTTGCCTCCTCTGGCGATGGCCAGGGTTTGGGGGGGAAGCCAAAATCACTGAAAAATGGGCTTCCAAAATTTCCCTAGAAAAATCCCTAAATGAAGGAAAATTCCCTAGTCTCGTAAGTAAGGAAAGTCCTAACTTTATAACCTAACAGCCCCCCTCGCCCCCCTGCTAACCAAGGGGGGCTGCGCCCCCCTCTGGACCACCCCACATGTAAGGTGCGCCGGAAAATCGTTTTTTTTTGTTTGTTTGGTGGGGAGCATATTTAAACTACTCCAACCGAATTTTACGTCCTGCTCCTAACCCCCGCCTAACCAAGGGGGGCTGCGTCCCCCCTGGCCCCCCCCCCAACACATGTAGGGAATTTTCCTTACTTTAGAGATTTTTTGGGGAAATTTTGGAAGCCCATTTTTTCAGTGAGTTTGGCTTCCCCCCCAAACCCCGGGTCCCCACAGTTCCCCAGGCTTGTCTTGAGTGGTAGGGGGGGGGCTGGAGTGGCAGAGTGGGAGGTGGACTTCTTTGAAAGCATTTCCATGTATATATATATATATATATATATATATATATATATATATATATATATATATATATATATATATATATATATATTATATCCTCTTCTGGATAGAGTGGAGTCTAAGTCTCTTCGTCTCATCAGCTCTCCTCTTACTGACAGCCTTCTACCTCTTAAATTCTGCCGCCCTGTTGCTTCTCTTTCTATCTTCTATCGATATTTTCATGCTGACTGCTCTTCTGAACCTGCTAACTGGATGCCCCCCCCTCCTGTGGCCCCGCTGCACACGACTTAATTTCTATTCATGCTCATCCCTATACTGCCCAAACCCCTTATGCAAGAGTTAACCAGCATCTCCATTCTTTCATCCCCTTCACTGGTCAACTCTAGAACAGTCTTCCTTCATCTGTATTTCCTCCTGCCTATTGTGTTGCCTTCAGCTTCGATCCTCTGTTTTTTTATTATCTTACTATCCAGTGCGCTTCATAGTTGTTATTATGAGGTTTATTCACATTCTGTTGGTAATGGTAGCGAGCTTATTGAAGTTAAGTAACAATATTATTTACAATTCATCATTCTGTTGGTAATTGTAGTGAGCTTACTGAAGTTAAGTAACAATCCTAATTATCACTCATCACTCCTATTCACCTTACAAGGGCACACTCATCACAGATAATTTCATAAAATATATGTATATAGAGTCCTGGCCATAGCTAATAAAACTACCCTAATCAAGTTTCAATGGTGCATAATTATACAAGAAAATATCTCCCTTCAACCACCGATATGTGTTCACAAAGATGATCATGGGGGTATGGTATTCGTGTGGGGTTAACCCCTTTGGGAAGTAAAAAAAAATCGCCTGTGATGGCCAGAACGCAAAAAAAAGACGATTGTCATGTGCGTATTTAAAAAAAATTCATTTAACAAAAGTTTTAGTTTTTCAAGTGCTTTCTGATGGTATATTCAGAATTTCAATTATTTCCATACTTCGCCTAGAAATCAAGGAAAACCGAAAAAATTGACCTTTTTTTCGTCTGACAAAAAATAACTGAACAAAAGTTGTAGATATGAGCAAATCAAACACAGAAATGCATAGTAATATGAAAAAAAGAAGAAAAAACGCAACTACAGGAGGTCTAGAAGTCAGAGGTTGGAGCGAATTTCTGGCGGTCACGTGTAGGGTAGGAGCGTTAGTATCCAATCAGGAAGTGCCATGTATTTCTTTTGATCACAGATTTAAACTCAAACTTAGTACAAAACTGATTTTGTTTACCTCTCAAATCCTTCAGTAGTCATTAATGTTTATATTAAGACCAATGCCAAATTTCTGTGGAACATAATTTTACATACATGCATACATTTGCTACGTGATTGGAGATAATGGTATTACTGCTAAGTCCAATCACTTGCCAGCTAATTCCAATCACTTGCCATTAAAAACCCAAACATATAAATTGAGTTATCAAAATAAAATGCAGTTTATTTCAAATTTATATTTATCTTTTGCCCTTAGGGGCCTAGTGACGAAATACATCAAAAAATTTTTTCTGGGAGAAAGAAAACACATGATGAATGAGAATGCAAATAATGTTTTAATATGCTTGCAATGATGATAATACATAATATGGCTAAACTAAGCAATTTTAACCTTGTTCCTCAGAATAGGCTAAGTAGGCTAACCATGTTCCTGAGAATAACTAAAGTACCGGTACCAGTAACCATGTTTCTGAAAATAGCTTGAATCAAATGAATCATGTTCTTGAGAATACCTAAAATAACCATGTTCCTAAGAATAGCAGAACTAACCATGTTCCTAAGAATAAAGTAACCACATTAGTTAGCCTACTCATCAAACATAATTTCTGGAAGTTAAAATGAAAGTAAAATTCCTATTGAACATCACTGAAGCATGAAATTATATTATTCCAAGACAACTCTTCCCAGCTGCTACTACTCCATTTTCAACCTTAATTGTAGCAGTTCTACCCTGAATCACATCCGTTACACATTTATTTTGAATAACACAAACTTCATCTGGTGTCACTGTGAAAAAAAAATCGTCAGAACTGCCCCAAACAAAGTGATCCTTCTTAGCTTCCAATTCCTTAAGAAAGTGTACCTCAAGGCCCTCTTCTGCTACTCTTTCTATTCTACCAAGACAAGCTTTATGTGTAACAGTCTTTCTACCTTTGAAAGTAGAATGAATGACAGGTAACTTAACCATAACCCACGATCCTTGCTCAGGTTGCTGTTGAAGATCTATGAACTGCAGTGCATTTTCAGTGGCAATAGTTTCTAAACCAATTGAGTCATCATCACTGTCTTCCAACGGTACCATGCTGGCTTCTAGCGATTCATCACTGGAAGAATCTTCATTTTCCTCAGTTAGAGTGTTCACTGATGTTGAAGCAGTCACTGGTTCAGATGTCTGAGCAGACTTGCCTTTCTTGGGTAGTTTTGAATCCTTACTGCGTTTCTTGAGCTCTAAAGCTTGTTTAGCATTGCGTTCCTTTTCAAGTAACTGTACTGCAGCTGATGAAGAAAGAGCAAAGGTCTTGTCTCTAATGGTTTTTTTGTACTTAGGACCTTGTGTTTTACGTGGTGATGGGAACCACTTGTAGCCCTTAAATGCAGCGCTGATAGTTGATCCTTGTTTGGGCTTGTTCTTCATGTTTGGTGATAGGAATGTCTCTTTTGATGGGAGTCTGAAGTTAACTTCAGCTTTTTTTTGTAAGAGAAACCTTTTTACTTTATCAGTCAGGGCCAAATCACATGCTGTTGCTCTGCAGTGCTTAGAAGACTGAATGGTATTATACATAGATTCCACACACTCTGCTTCTTTAAGTTCTTGCTGGAATCGAGATTCCTGGGAAGAATCAGTTTGCACACCAGTGTGCACAGGAGTATGAAAGTCAGTCTGTGTCCCTTTCTCTACTATACCACCTTGGTCAATTCCATCAAATAGTACTGTAGCACAAGCTTTCATTGCTTCTGTTGTGATCTTTGAATAGTCAGGAGCCTCAGGATCAAATGGGTGTAGTCCACACTTCCGAAAACCATTAAGAATGTTCTCCTTCTTGCAAGCTTTCTTGTACATAGGGAGAAAGACTGTAGCAAAGTAAGCCTGGGTAAGTGTTTCATCAGGGTGACTTTCTTGCCAATCTGCAGCTGCAGTCCTCCAAGCCTTTTTCATTGGACCAAATACTGAGACGTCCAGTGGCTGCATAAAGTGAGTTGAATTTGGGGGCAACCCATACAGTATTATTTGTAAGTCCTGAAGAGTTTTAGCCAAGTGAAAGTTAATTCTAGTCTCATGCCAGTCTGTCCAAACTACAACTGGCTTCTTAATATCATTAGCTTCAAGCCAGTCATTGAATCCATTACACATGTACTCATAGAAGCACTCAGTTATGATGTAGCCTGAATCACTTTTACCTATGATAAAATCTTCTCCTCGTGAATTTTCAATAATGGCCTCTGAGATCCTCTTTCGAGGATATATTATCATTGGTGGTGGAACTTGACCATCTGCTGACACACATGCAAGGACAGTTATGTTTTCCTTAGCTTTTGAAGAAGTAGTACCTGAAACATTCTGTGATCCCCGAATTGCTAGTACTTGCCCAGTTGCAGGAGACAGTGAAAACCCACTTTCATCCAAGTTGAAATTCCTTGTAGGGTCCTGAAGAATGTCTGCAGCATCAGCTTCACCAAAGAATTCTCGTGCTGAAGTAAACCACTGTAGAATACTAGATTTGGTGACACGCTTCCTAGACTGAGAGAGGGCCTCGGGAGTTCTAAAAGAAGAGATGAGCTTAATCAGTTTTTGATTAAACCTCTTCATTTAGAAAATTTTTCAATGCATTTCATTCTTGGTGACATGAAACAACAGTACCGGTACTAAGTATATTTTATTCAGCTTGAGAATGAGAGGAAAAGGCTACATATGTTTTTTTAATACCTACAGGTATATACTTCCTCAGCTGAAGAAAAGGGAACTTTAAATGTCCTTTTAATAATTGGTAAAAAAAAAAAACTGGATTACCTAAGACTGGGAACAAATATAGCAAGAAATTTATAAACAAACATTAATAAAGAGATAGCCATTAATAATAATGTCCTAGCTGCTATTATCATTGAAGGGCACAATGCATTAGGCTAGATCTACTGTAGTTATTATTGTTAATGATGCATTATTATTTTTATTATTATTATTATTATTATTATTATTATTATTATTATTATTATTATTATTATTATTATCATTTTTATTATTATTATTATAATTTTTAGTATTGTTGTTGTAGTTATTATTGTTAATGATGCATTATTATTATTATTATCATTAATTATTATTATTATTATTATTATTATTATTATTATAATTTTTAGTATTGTTGTTGTAGTTATTATTGTTAATGATGCATTATTATTATTATTATTATTATTATTATTATTATTATTATTATTATTATTATTATTATTATTATTATTATTATTATTATTATTATTATTATTGTTGTTGTTGTTGTTATTTAAAGGCCTGACCACTTTATTTGGGAAATGCATAGGCCTAGCCTGTGTGCTCGGTTAGTGCAGCCTATGCAATGGTGCGTAAGTTTCACTGGGTGGTATATAGACTTATCAAATATATAGCCAGTCATACCTGAGAGTGATTTGGGGATTCCTTTTGCAAAATAGACGAAACCATTCACGTCCAGGCCTGAAGTTTCGGCAGGTGGAAGGTCTTTCTCGCTGCACACCAGCATTTATTTCGTCTTGAAGAATATTTTGTACTGCATCAAGCAGCTTTTCTTTTGTCACAGGAATGGCTCTTTTTTGTGAATGTTCAATGAAGTTAACTAGGACTTGTTCCTCAGCATTAGTTAATATTCCACTGGGTCCCATTTTAGTTTCAAAGGCAGTCTTGCCAGAAAGTTTGTTTTGAAGAGTTGTATAAGGAATATTGAACCTTTGTGAAGCTTGGCGGACACTTAAATTTTCCTCATTTATTGCAGTTTGTATAGCAGTTATCTCTTCTTCACTATATTTAACTCTCTTAGCTGGCTGTCGAGCTCGTCCAGAATACGATGCTTTCTTTCTTGTAGCCATCTTGCTCAGACTGATGGATGCGAGTCACACGCACATCCTTCCGTGACCTTGATGATGGCTTACTGAGCTGCGCGCGTGATGGGGGGCCCGCAGGGGGTGGGCAGTGGTGTACGGTACGTATAAGCTACCGACGACCCGCCAATGGCTTCTGTGTAGTCCAACACACGTAACTTGTTCATAATACATTAAATTTGTGCAAAAAATCACGGTCTTAGTAAATAACATTCAGTTACCAAAGTGATTAAGTTATCTATCACTGTGGTTGATCAGTCGACCACTATGGTCGACTGATTGACCACTATGGTCGACTGATTGACCACTATGGTCGACTGATTGACCACTATGGTCGACTGATTGACCACTGTGGTCGACTGATTGACCACTGTGGTCGACTGATTGACCACTATGGTCGACTGATTGACCACTATGGTCGACTGATTGACCACTATGGTCGACTGATTGACCACTATGGTCGACTGATTGACCACTATGGTCGACTGATTGACCACTATGGTCGACTGATTGACCACTGTGGTCGACTGATTGACCACTATGGTCGACTGATTGACCACTGTGGTCGACTGATTGACCACTGTGGTCGACTGATTGACCACTGTGGTCGACTGATTGACCACTGTGGTCGACTGATTGACCACTGTGGTCGACTGATTGACCACTGTGGTCAACTGATTGACCACTGTGGTCAACTGATTGACCACTGTGGTCGACTGATTGACCACTGTGGTCGACTGATTGACCACTGTGGTCGATCACTGATCGGATACTAACACAGAACACTATATAATAAAGTAAAGGAACTACGAAAATTACGAATCCAGTAACACATGCAAACTTAAAAATAATGTTATGTCGCATAGATTGACGCATTTTGGAAGGATAATATTTCGTGATCGGATTCTAACACACAGAGGATTTTTGATTTAGTATTCGATCACTGCTCTTTACTAGGACAATGTGCTATTTAAACAACTATTTCAAAAGTTCCTCGTGTTATTCCAACATTCCACAACACCATAACATCATAATATTAAAGAGAAAACGTAAAGATATATCATTTATAATTTTATGAAAAATGTTATTTCCTTACGGGTTGCCGTAAGAATCGGGAGAAAACAGACAGTATCTTACCTTTCGAGTATGGTAGAAGCTAAACTATTTATCCCATTTACTTCATTTTTTCACACAATATTTAGCTTTTATTCCTTTACATATTGGTGGTCTGTCTGATAATATATCTTTTGTAGTTTTCTCAGTAGAAGTTTTTTTTCAACCAAAATTGAAAGTGATCGGACTCTAACACAGTGATCGCATACTAACGTTCCTACCCTACATGCGCTCGGCTTCCTTTGTCACAAGGCAGACGACAGGAGAGAAAGTTTATAGAAGACACAGGTCATGTCAGGTGTGGTGGTGGGAATAAGGAGAAGGGAGGGGGGCAGAGCACATACCAGGCAGAAGGGTCACTGGAAAATTCCAGGCCGCCCGCCCCTCAGCCACTCCTTGTTTCCCAGCCGGCCATGTGACTCAAGGGCTTGCCTAACATCATCACTAGTGTTTAATTTTTTTTTTATCTATTCCTTACAATGCGATGTGGACGAGCCCCGGTGGAAGTGGATGGCTGGGGAGAGGGTGGGGTCTCGCTTCCAACCTCCATCATGGTGTGGGTGTGTGACTGTGTGGCTAGGCGTATTTTTGTATGTCTACTGCGTGGGGGTTGCCAGAGAGTGTTTATCTGAGTAGGGAAGTGGTCAAGGACGCTGAGAAAGCGAGGGAAATTTAAAGAAAATGGGCCGTCCGCAGGCAGGACGAGCGTCCTGTGATGGTAAACCACCGTTTGGCTGCAGGCGGGATGGGCGTCCCTAAGGGGTTAAGATACCAAGGGGGGTGATCATAAGCCCTCACAAAAGGGAATGTTCACCTACTCTATAATGACATACAACAAGTGAGGTACCAGCTCAGTCAGTATGCTAGGGAACCTGTGGGGTGAGGTCGAGGTGGTGTGTCAATTCAACTCCTATAAGTAACATTAACATTGCATCAAGATAACACACTATCAGGCTTGGTCCCTAGGAGCTGGGTTCAATGTACCTGTGGGGTGAGGTTGAGGCGGTGTGTGAGGGAGACTCGCTTACACAGTCGGCTTCTCTCCTCCCCCCACTGCCCGCTGGCTAGCCACAGGCTAGTGAATGCATTTATCAGTGGTTTAGTTAACATACACTTGGCCTGTTCCACCAGTTCAGAAGAAGTTCCGAAGCAACTGGTTCTCTCTCACTTAATACAGGTGAAAAATTCTGCTCGTCCCTCTTCCGTGAAAAAAACTAACTGATGACCATTCGGCACCTTCGGCTGAGGCGTAGTTATGCCACCAGCTCCACATCTGGTTCGTCTGTCTGTCCTGCGGTTCATAACCACCTGATTCACAAGCAACACATCACTTATTACAGGTTATTGATTCCTCAGTTTTCCCTGCATTACACTACAGGTATGATTTGACCTCTTTCAAGAAGAGTGTATCAGGACACCTTTCCACCCGAAATTGACCTCTCTTTTGGCTACTCTTTGCTTCTGTGGGATGGGCGAGTAGCGGGCCCCTTGAGCCGCATCCTTTGATGTGCATACAGACTACTTAAACACGTCTAGGGTCTTTAAAATCAGCTCTCACACTGGTGCATATATATATATATATATATATATATATATATATATATATATATATATATATATATATATATATATATATATATATATATATTTTTTACATTAGGCCTATTGCGGTAGGCTTCTTCAGTGGATCCTGATGGTCGGTCCAAAGGCTTCTTTCCGGTGGGTCCTGATGGCCCAGCCCGTTCTGGCGCAGGCGAGTGTTTAGTAGCGCCATCTTGCATTGGCTCATGCTGCTCTCCCAGAGCTCATCTTTGATCCTAGAATCTAGAGTCCGGGTTGATAGGTGGTCTTCTGGACAGCATGAGTAGTTTTAAGCCACTCGGCGGCTGAAAAATCCCAGCTTGGTGGCACCAGGCGAGATTGAACTCGTCCTCCTGAACGAGGCCGTTACTTTGTGACTCAGCCACCGCCTCCCAATATATATATATATATATATATATATATATATATATATATATATATATATATATATATATATATATATATATATATATATATATATATATTTATATGGCTGCACATTTTCTTAGCAAGTGGCCAGTAGTTATTTGCTTTTCACTGTATTCATCCCACAAGTTCATGAGGTGCCCCTGAACCTGCTTTACCTGCTGTCGTTTTGGTTTCACCTCCTTTACCAGCTTTACTTGGTTTGGTACATCTATGGCTTCTGAGAATCTGAGTATAACAATGATATCAACAGGTAAAAGGGAAGGTGTTTCTTTTAGCTCTTGCGTTCAGTTTGTGATGCCAGCCTTCAACATCACTATTTGTCCACACACTGCGCCCAAACACAGTTTACTACGGACAATACTTGGCTGAGCAAGCAAAGTATGGTCCGTAGAAAACTAGTGTTTCCACATCTATGTTGCCAGCAACCACAGGAGTCACAATCGATAGCTTGGTGGTGGTTTGCCACAAATTTTTCACAAAATATACACTTTTTTTTTTTCACTCATACTGGAGGAGGTGGAATTAAGTGCACGTTGTGGTCACTGGGTCGGAGAATGAGAAGCAATTGAACATCTATGCTGCAGTGGGTCTATTTATATATGCATTCGAGCCAATGATTTGAAAGTCCGAATGAGCTGACATGATGGTCCGAACCAGCCATGGCAAAAGATCCAAATCTGATCCGAACCAGCTGGAGCCGAATGAGCCAAGGTCCAAATGAGCTGGGATTCGTTATGCCTATCCCCTGCCCTCAACGATCTTGGGGGACCTGTGGGAACATGGGTTTTTTGGTTGGGTGAGCATGAAATCGAGTAATGTGCATTTCAAATGATGTTGACAAAACAGAATATTCTAACACCAGTGAAAAGGCAAACATTACGTTTTTTTTTTTTTTTTGTCTTCGCCTGTTGCACCGATAGGCTTTTGCTTCGTATCGGGGCCTGATGGTCGGCCCCAGCCCATTGTGGCGCAGGCAAGTATTTATAGTGACGCCATCTTGCATTGGCTCATGCTGCCCCCCGGAGCTCATCTTTAATCCTAGAATCTAGAGTATGGGGTTGGTGGGTTGTCTTCTGGACAGTATGTGGGTAGTCTTAGGCCACTCGGTGGTGACTGAAAAATCCCAGCTTGTGGCACCGGGCGGGGATCGAACTCGCGTCGTCCTGAACACGGTGCCGTCACGCTATCCACTTAGCCACTGCCTCCCCTGTTTGGGCAGTGGCGGTGAAAGCAGCTATTGGGAGGTAAGCAGTGCTGCCAATGATCCACTACGGGTGAGCAGTGTTGCCAACAATTCGCTACATTTAGCAAAAATAGGTGCAGCTACTTGAAGGTGAGCTGTATTGCCAATGAAGCGCTACATAGCAAAAGAGTGAGTTTTTCTGGGAAAGTCGTTATTGAAATACCCTGGCCAAAGATTTCTAACTTTCCTAGATGGAATAGTAACTTACATGATTCTATTAATTATTTTCAACAACCTATAATATGCATTTGCGACGATTGATGATGGGATAAGCACAACTTAAAAAGTAGAGATTTGCGACGGAATTGAGGTAGAACATCATTCAATTGACAACATGTATCACCGGAAAAAGATAAGAACATGAAAAAATCGTTGCTTTCGCCAAGTTCAGGAAATGAAAACCTCAACAACGGCATTACCTCACTGGCCCGATGTTCATGGTTTTGGTGGCACTACTGCTGCTGCTGCCTCTCCTCCCTATAAATACAGGGAAGTTTACAGTCTGGGCACTGTACTTCTAAAAAAAGGACACCATGACTTCTTAAAAGATGTTCAGTGCAGCTTTGTCGTTCAGATAAAATTGTTTAATAAACTCCCAGTAGTTGTCCGTACAACCAGCGCACACCATGGCCGTCTTTAAACTGACTGTCAAACACTAAATCTTACTGCTCAAATGGACCACAGTTTCGAAACACCAAACACGGTATATCTTTACAACTACTACTTCACCCCCACTGCCGCCCCCCCCACTCTGTCCTGTGCTGGGTATTCCAATGGCCCACACCGAATGTCGAATATATTTAAACTACCCCAACCAAACTTTACATAACCTAACCTCTAACTGAGCCCCCCTCGACCCCCTCCTAACCAAGGGGGTCTTCGCCCCCCCTGGACCCCCCCCACATTATAACTATCTTGGGGGACCCATGAGAATTCAGGAGGTTGTGGTGTGGGAGCATATTTAAATTATTCCAACCGAACTTTACGACCTAACTAACTGAGGCGGGCTTCGCCCACCTCGACCCCCTCCTAACCAAGGGGGGCTGTGCCCCTGGACCCCCCCCCCCCCCCCACATTACAACGATCTTGGGGGACCCGTGGGAAATCGGGGGTTCTGGTGGGGGAGCATATTTATATTATTCCAACCGAACTTTACGACCTAAATGAGGGGGGCTTCACCCCCTTCGACCCCCCTCCTAACCAAGGGGGGCTGCACCCCCCCTGGACTCCCCCACATTATAACGATCTTGGGGGCCCGTGGGAAATCAGGGGTTCTGGTGGGGGAGCATATTTTAATTATTCCAACCGAACTTTATGACCTAACTAACTGAGGGGGGCAACCTCCCTCCTAACCAAGGGGGGCAACCCCCCTCCTAACCAAACACCTAACCAAAAATACCCTAGATCTAGGGAAATTCCCTACATTTATGGATTTTCCTCCCACGACCACTACAATAAGTGTTTGCGACGAATTTAGTGTTCCCCATATGGAAACCACGCATTCCCACTGGAGCCCAAGGTTGTTTAGAGAGAGAAGCATAGTGAACCCACCAAACGATGCTCACCTCACCGGTCTGGCGTGTCGCTTGCGGCCAGCTGCGTCCACATGAACCGCCTACACCACACTCATGCCCTCTCGCTACCACTGGTTCTAGTAGGTTGTCACCTCATCGCAAGGTTTCTGTCCTGCTAGTTGAGTCCGTGGAACCAAACATGGTGCTTCTTCATTGTTTATCACTGACACAAGCAAAACCACTAGCTACCCGTGATCCATCCAACGTCGCGCCCTAGAGAGTACTGTGGGTTCTAGCGCAAATGCAGGCTCTTGAACCTCCTGCCCGAGCTGTTCGAACACGTGAATCCTGACTAACCGCATTTCAAATCTGCTTCACGGGTTTGTGTTGCCAGTAAGTGAAGGTAATTGTGCAGATCGACTCCGTGCCCCCAAAATACAATAATACACCTCCATATTATAGTTAAGGAACGAAATACATGTCCCTCAACCATAATATGAAGGCTCAAGTACTTAAAAGTAGAGAAAAAGGGGGAAATCGGTTCTTTTAGGTGGGTAGCATATTAAAACTACGTACTCTAACCGAACGTTACATAACTTAACCTCCAACGGGGGTGGGCTTTGCTCCCCTTGACCTCCTTGCTAACCAGGGGGGGAGGCTGTGTCCCCCCTGGCTCCCCCCACATGTGTGATGCGCCGTAAAATCTTTTTTTTTAGTGGGGGAGCATATTTAATTTACTCTAACCGAACTTTTACATAACCTAACCTCTAGCAAGGGGGGGGGGGGGGGCTTCGCTTTTCTCAACCCCCCTGCAGCCCCCCTGGCCCCCCACCACATACATGATATGCCGGAAAATCATGTTTTTTTGGTGGGGGAGCGTATTTAACACATATATCTTCCGGCTGGCAGCAACCCTGCCGCCACTATGTTGCTATGATTTTGAATGTGAATATCTCCAATTTGCCAGTTGCCACTGGACAGAGAAGAGGTGGGTGTTATGCTGGCGGCTTGTAGAGTGTGATTGTGCCTAGCAGAAAGCCTGACCCACGTGGGGGCAGGCCGCAACAATATAATGTTTTATGAATCTGTTGCGGTCTTACCCATTTCAGGGCAGGCCATCAAGATGGCTTTTCTGTGCATATATATGAATATAAGCTACTGTATATGATTTGCTATTACAATTGTTCAACTGATTTTTTTTTTTTTTTTTTTTTTTTTTTACATCTTCGCCTGTGGTGCCGGTGGGCTTGTTTTGGAGGGTCCTGATGGTATGGCCCAGCCCATTGTGGCACAGGCCAGTGTTTATAGTGGTGCCATCTTGCATTGCTGCCCTCCCGGAGCTCATATTTAATCCTAGAATCTAGAGTCCGGGTTGATAGGTGATCTTCTGGACAGCCTGTGGGTAGTTTTAAGCCACATGGCGGCGGCTGAAAAATCCCAGCTTGGTGGCACTGGGCGGGGATTGAACTCACGTCGTCCTGAATGCGTCGTCGTCACGCTATCCACTCAGCCACCGCCTCCTTTACAATACAGTAAATTAACCAATTCTACTTGTATTTCTTTTACTGGTAATGGAACCCATCAATTTGTCTACTGCGAAGAAGGCGAAGAGTGTCATTCCAGAATATGGCTCTGGTGATGAAGATTCTTGTGGTGAATTCTACAGTCCATCTTCAAATTATGACTCCTCATTGAACAAAGGATGGAAAATTGCAGCAAAAAGAGCAAAGAAAGTGTCAACTTTTTGTGCTGGCTGTGAGGGTAGTCCATTCATGTGCCTGGATTGCTTCAGTGTGAAATGTCATGGCTAATATGCGAAGGGAGAACAATGAACTCAAAATATGGAAATGCACATCTTTTGTTTATTACCTCTGCGAATGAAGTTGGAGGAAGGTATACTTTCGGTTGGGTCGGTATGTTTATTTATTTACTATTTATTTATTTATTTGTTTGTTTGTTCGTGAGCAGTCTCCTGTGCACAATTTCGTGGATATCTCAACCAATTTTTCAGGGAAGCTTCGTGTCCATCTAGAATAGAAACCATTAGATTTTTGATGTCAAAGGTCAAGGTCAAGGTCACAGTCTCCTGTGCACAATTTTGCAGATATCTCAACCAATGTTTCAGGGAAGCTTCGTGTCTATCTAGAATAGAACCCATTAAATTTTTTATGTCAAAGGTCAAGGTCGCACAAAATGTCATTTTGGCCTTAACTTCGGTTCTCCTCATCGTAGAACCTTCAGACTTGGTTCATATTTTAGCTCATGGAAAGATGCACCTTGCATGGCCTTGACCTTGACCTCGAAAAGTTCGCCCAAGGTCAAAGTAAAAAAAAAAAAATTCATCAAATTTCGAAACACATGCTTCCATATGATGCACCATGCATGGCCGGATGTCAAAGGTCAAAGGTCAAGGTCGCACAAAACGTCATTTTGGCCATAACTTCGGTTCTAATCATTGTAGAACCTTCAGATCTGGTTCATATTTTAGCTCATGGAAAGACACATCTTGCATGGCCTTGGCCTTTGACCTTGACCTCGAAAAGTTTGCCCAAGGTCAAAGTTTAAAAAAATAGAATTTCATCAAATTTCAAAACAAATGCTTCCATATGATGGCCTTGACCTTGACCTCAAAAAGTTTTCCCAAGGTCAAAGTTTCCCCCAAAAAAGATTTTCATCAAATTTCAAAATAAATGGTTCCAATTAACCCTTTCACTACAGCCGGGCCAAAACAGCGCCCCACGCCGTATCCGGGGTCATTGCGCGTGCCAAATTTCAAATGTCGCTATTGAATATAACAAGTTTTCAGCCATAAACTCAACATAATCATCATGTATTATATATGAAAATATGCAGAATAAAATGGTGCACATAAAGAAACTCACTTCGGCTGGGCCTAAACAGCGCCCTGCGCTGTATCCAGGATCGCTGTGCGCGCCAAATTTCAAATGTTGCTATTGAATATAACAAGTTTTCAGCCATAAACTCTACATAATCATCATGTATTATATATGAAAACATGCAGAATTAAATGGTGCACATAAAGAAACATAAATTAATTGATAATTTTTAGATGTAAGCATAAATATAGAGATAAAATAACTCGTATATTGGCTAAAGCGAGCCAGGACGCAGTATGCGCGTCCTTGGATATGGTACGGGGCACGCAAGGACACAGTATACGCGTCCTCGTGTTGAAGGGGTTAAATGTAATTTACCATATTTCATAATAGTTTCAATTCAAGGTAAAATTGATATGGTTTAATGGTCAACAGAAAGAGAATCTTTAATACCAAAAAATATTAAGAGGTGGATCCTATATTGGATAATTAAAAGGTTATTAGGAGGATTGTAACTAGCGTCAAAATGACCACCGGTGGGTCAGGCCGCAACAAGGGAATAAACCATCTGACCCACCGGTGGGTCAGGTTGCATGGAATGTGTTAAACTACTGTAACCGAACTTTACATAGCCTAACCTCGACCCCCCTGCTAACCGGGGGGGGCACTAAGCCCCCCTAGACTGCCCCTCCTACCGCCCCCCCCTAGCCCCCCCCCCCCCCCCACATGTGTAATGCGCCGTAAAATCCCCCCCTGCCAAACACCACCACCACATTGTGGTGGTGGTGGTGGTCGGGATGTCCCCCTAGGTCCCTCCCCCAGGTCGAGAGGGAGAGAAAGAGAGATAAACAGGTGGGTTGTGGGTGGGTAGGTAAGGAGACGGTATTAATCTGATAATTGGCCGTCGAACTGGCAGCGCCGCACTCATGGGGATTCCGGAATCTGCCACACCTTGAACCACCTTCATGCTCTGAACAGACTATAGTTAGATTTCATCGTGATTATGCAGTCTAGTTTTGGTTACCCTACTATAGAATGGATATCAAGATGTTAGAATATCTACAGTGGCGGATGACAAAAATTAATGTGTGAGAAACTTGCCGTATGAGGATAGGCTGAAGTATTTGAATCTACATTCTCTAGAAAGGTGAAGGTTACGAGGAGACTTGATCAAAGTTTATTCATCGACGAAGGGCTTTAATAAGGGGATGTTAATAGGGTTTTGGTTGTAAACGAGTCAGGTAGGACACGTAGCAATGGTCTTAAGTTAGATAAATTCAGATTCAACAAAGACATAGGCAAGAATTAGTTTACCAGTAGAGCATATATATATATATATATATATATATATATATATATATATATATATATATATATATATATATATATATATATATATATATATATATATATAGTGGATGAGTGGAACAGGCTTGGCACTCATGTAGTGAATGCCAATACCATAGATATATTCAAGAAGAGGTTGGATAAATTCATGGATTTAAGGTCGGGTTAGGCTTACAGGAGCTGCCTTGTATAGCCTTATATTCTTATGTCCTTAATACATACTGTTATTGTTGTTCGACTGAGTCCATCCATAATAACTATACATGCTAATCCTTTTGTCGAAAAAATAAATATTCACTTCATTCAGGAGAGAGAGAGAGAGAGAGAGAGAGAGAGAGAGAGAGAGAGAGAGAGAGAGAGAGAGAGAGATCCATATCTCCGAGATATCCACTCAGGCGCTCGGTCTCAGCCTCTCACTCGTGTGAGGAAGAAATGAGAGACAACATAAGCGACTGGTCAGTATCGGTACCAGTACCGAGCAGTCTAGTACTGCTACCGTACCCTATAGCTGGTACCGTTAGTACCGGTACTGGTATCGGTACCTGCTCACCCCTACCCACATGTTGTCTAATCAACCCAGACTCTAGATTTTATTTAGAATCAAAGATGAGCTCCCTCCGTGGGACAGCATGAGCCAATGCAAGATGGCGTCAGTATTAACACTTGCCTGTGCCACAACGGGCTGGGGCCGACCATCAATCCCTACTACGAAAGCCTACTGGCGCCACAGGTGAAGACGTAAAAAATAAAAACGATTGTGTCTGGCCTGATGGTCGGCCCGAGCCCGTAATGGTGCAGGCAATTGTTTTTAGTGGCGCCATTATTACTGGCTCTTGCTGCCCCCTGGAGCTCTTGATTTCACTTGCACTGTACAGCTTCTTCTAGAGTCCGGGTTGATGGGTCGTCTTCAGGACAGCATGTGGGTAGTCTTAAGCCACTCAGTGGTGACTGAAAAATACCAGGTGGTTAGCGGCGGATTCGAACCCACATCATGGACAGCGCTCCGAATGCAAGGCCGGCACGCTACCACTCAGCCACCGCCTCCCCCTGTCACTGAATAGAATGATGTGAATGGTTTTGTCACGGATACGTATAGGCAGGGTGCATTTACATGGTTAGGTTTGAATTATACAGTAAACCCTCTGGTATCCGGGTTAATAGAACCACGGGGGCACCCGGATGTGGGAAAAACCCGGTTATGGTGTAGGTTAAGTCTATGGACCCGAAAACCCAGCTTTCGCTTACCGTGTTTAACCCTCTCACGCACCGGGACGCCAATGGTGTGTAAAATTTTTTAGGGCTGAAGTGCACCGGGACACCATTGGCGTCCATTTGAACATAAATATTACTTTTAAATAGCTATATTCACTCCAATGGCGTCATTTTTTTTTGAGGGTATGTTTCCTCACCCTCTCTGAAATGAACGAATTGGCAACACTCACTGCGTGCACAGATTTGAGCGCGGTTGAGGAAACAAAGACAGTTTTCAGTCACTCAGCAGTCAATCTGCACGTCTCACTGCTGTGGGCTTGCGCGAGCCCATGCCGCCCACCGCATAACAGTGATAATAGTGTTATATAGTGACATACATTGATTTGATTGGGTGTAATTTGTATTCTTTTCTCTTTACAGGCAGTAGCATATTATATTTTGTGAATTACGTAAGCAAATGAAAGACAGACTTTTTTCAATATTTTTACTTCTCCGCAAATATTTCATGGTGCTAATTGTCCGATGGGAGATTTGAAGGAACCATAAGAATCCTGATAAAATTCTATTATTATAAATACATCTGCCTTGAAAAGTTGACCCACAAAGTTTTAAGTTATGGAGGTGGGAACATGACCTAAGTAGAAAAATTGTTTATGTGCAAATTATTTCATGTCCATAAACGGTCCTATGATTATTCTTGTTATTTCTTTATTGATTCATGAAAAACTACAACAAATAAGAAAGCCATTGATATATTTTGTATAATGATAAATGCTGGTTTGGGGGAAGAAAGTAGCTGAGAAACATTTTTTCGGCGCGCTAAAAAAATCTGCCTCGACTGGCGAGAAACCCGATGTTTGAAATGAGCGCGGAAAAGAAAACTTATTGAAACTTAAGGTGTGCAAGAGGGTTAATATATCATCGGCACAAACGAAGCTACTTAAGATCACGCCTGTAAGCCCACGACAGCCTTCCACGCCCGCGCATACGTATATATATGAAACGAGTGCAGGGACGATATGTTATAGCTGTAAAAAAAATAATAAAAAAAATGTTACGGGTTGCATTTCAGCAGCGCCGCCGACACCCCGCCCCGCTCGCCCTGAGAATATATATCCTTATCTCATAAACGGAGCTACTTAAGCTCACGTCTGTATGCCCACGTCAGCCCTTTACGCCTGCACGTGTGGATATATGAAACGAGTGCAGGAAGGATGTATTATAGCCGTAAAAACGAAAAAATGTTCCGGGTTACCTCAAACTTCCCACCTTGCCCCGCCGCCCCGAGAATGTTTTTCCTTGTTTTCTGCAATATTACATTATCTACGCTAACGCCAGTGTAGGCAAGCCTTTCCCCATCCACAGTGAATGTGTGGGCATTGTGGCGTCTCTTGCAAACGATAATTAGTGACTTAACGTAAGAAAAATTGTCGGGGCATTGCGGGGCTCTGGTCAGCACCTGCCATGGCTCCAAGGACGCCGGTGTTAAGATTCATTCCTAATGGAGTAATTAACGCTTGTACATCTGACATATATATATATATATATATATATATATATATATATATATATATATATATATATATATATATATATATATATATATATATACATATATATATATATATATATATATATATATATATATATATATATATATATATATATATATATATATATATATATATATATATACATTGGCGCCATGGTAAGCTCCGCAAACATCACACACAGGCAAAGCAATGCCTGGAGAAGGTAGGGCACACACACAAAAGCAATTAACTGGGCCATGGTGAACGCAAACAATGGTGGGCGGGGCGCTTGTTGTGTTGTGGTGCGCAAGGTAAAGAGAATCTCTTTACCTTGGTGGTGCGGAATGCCCTCCAGGCAGAACTTAGAGGTATCGCGTGGACAATTTGAAAAAGAAGAGATGGAAGGAAAGAAAGAAATCCCGCACAACGTGTGGAAAACAAGAATTAGAAAATTGAGGAGCCCAGGCCCACAATAAACACAGCCACACACACACGGGCCCCGACGAAAGCACTGCACCAGTGGCGCCAATGTGGGGGTCACGCCGCCGACACCCATCATTACCACCACCATCATCAGCCGCCCGTCAGCTGCTCAAGCCCGGCGCGCGGCTGGGGCCGCTCGCACACATGCGCCTGGCCGCCCGGATCATAAAAAAAAAAAAAAAAATGTTCCGAGCTTGAAGGGAGGCTGGGTAGATTTGTCCTGTGTGACACCAGCTTTAGAAACGTCAAAACCGTATTTTCAAGCAACGGACTTTTTCAAGCAATGGACCACCCTTCCCCCCTTTTCATCCATTAAATCAAGGGCCAAGTGTATATAACATTACCATTTCAAGAATACTTGTAACCAAATTTGAAGAAATCTGCTAGCCCTTCTTCACAAGCATTTCCCACAATTGTCTTTTAGGTTTATTTTTATAAATTCTAGCACAGTTGGTTCCTTTTTTAGATATAAAGATTGATTGCCCAGCCACTTGTGCTCAGGTGGTTTCTCGTTTTGTTTTCTGAATGCCAACTCGGGTATGTGGGTTGAACACAGGAACCTAAGATTTAGAATCTTTGAGCACAAGGGGCTGTGATATTAAACAGGTAGGCCAATAATGGCCTCAGGGTTTTCAGTAATTAGGAATCATGCAAGGGATAAGGGACTTAATATTAGGGAAGGTGATTTTAACCCGTAAGGTCAACCACGTACATGTACGTGAAACCCGTGGTTACTATCTGTGGTCAATCACGTATAAGTACGTTCTTCCCTTTCTAGTTTCCTACGCCTTTGAAATTCCCTCTAGCTACACTAATTATGTTCCTTGAAGTGTCTAGCATATATCAGCACAGTTTCCTGCCATTTTGACACATGGGAAGCCATCACCCCCACCCCCTCCCTCCTGCTTTCTGCCGCCCCGCCTTGGCGCCAACCCGGGCCCGTCACTTGCCTCTGGCTCTGAGTTACGATGGCAGGCAGGCGTCTCCGCTCTCTAACTTGCGCTGAAATTATTGAGCAATTATCTTTTGAAGAATCTATTGTTGATCAAAACAGTGATATCAGCATTGATGATAATGATGCTGATCCTGACTTATGTATTTGATCAGCAAATGGAGGAGGAGGAGGATGAACTTGGGGTAGAATACTTTGGTGTGTTCCCGCCACCTCCACACACTCCACCCTCTCCCACTGCTGGGCCGTCACATGCCTCTACCTTATCTGCCCCTTCCACTACATCTAACTGGCTGTATGCACCCAGCGTGAGGAATAAAAGAAGGGAGTCTAAGCTATTTTCATGTGGTAGGCAACATTCATCTGTTGTCCCAAGTGAAGATGATGATAATGAGTTTGATGACCTTGACTCAAGTAGTACATCCACACAGCAGCCAGGCAGTGATGAGACATGCGGCACACAGGCAAACATAACTCGCCCTTTGTTATCCACCCGACACAAAACACCACTTTGCCGGGATAGGGGAAGGGTATCTGCTGCACCTAACCCAGTTAGGCCTGCTGGCAGATGGGACTGGATAGATGGGACAGATTTTGAGCCACAAGTTAACAATTTTGACGAGTCAAGCTCAGGAATAAAAGTGCAAGCACTCAGAGCAGATAGCCAGGTGTGTGAATTTTACAATTATTCCTGGGATGAAAACAGTCACACAAAAAGACAACCAAGAAAACGGAGCAACACTCGCTACTACTGCCATGAGTGTGATATATCTCTATGCATTGAGCCTTGTTTTGAAGAATATCATACCCTGCTGCTATTCTGAGAAGCTTGGGTAGAGTATGTAAGTATAAAAAAAAAATAAAAAAAAATTGTGAAAGAGTACTCAAATTTTGCATATTGAATAATTTTTGTATGAAAACATGTGTTTTTCTTTATGAATAAGTATCCATTATACACATGTATTTCGTAGATGAAAAAAATATTGATAAAACGATACAAAAAAAAAAAAAAAAAATGTAGCCTCGCTCCAAAATCGTACGTCTGGCAGCATCACTGAGTGAGCCAAATTTAAAGCCCCAGCGGGACATTTAAAAATGGCGATTTTGAACTTTAACTCTTTTTTTTTTTTTTTTTTTTGATACCATTTTGAGATCTCTTACGGGTTAAGATCTTATTGAGAGCTAACCAATCTTCAGATTTGATAATTGCAGAATTACTGTTCAACTTTAAAGACCAACTAAAACTTAACAACAATGAATCTTGGAATTAATTACTTTTGGCTAGGGTGCGTTAACAACTATTTTTTTTGTGATTTTTTTATAAATATTTGTCCAAAAAATGACGCGTTGGAAACAAAGCAATTGCAATAACAAAACCTCATCTTTTTGTGAACCTCATTCATCCATCACTGCAAGGAAAAGCATATAGTGGAGCACAGCAAAATACTAGTACAATGAAAAGCTTCCCTCACATGTCTGTCTTTATGAAATTTCAAGCAAAATCATCACCTTTTTGTGCATCTGAGTTTATTAATTCTGTGGCCAAGACTTTCAGCTACTGAATGGAAGAAATCACATTCAAGTGTATTGGCCAGTGATGTCATTTTATCAGTGCAACAACTACTATCTGCTGATGCGCTGTCAACAGTAAGAATTAAGATGTTTTTAAATTGTTTATATAATTTACCTAAGTGTAGGCTAGAATTGTTTTAATTTTTACTCCACATCTGAGAAAAATAGCTTACAATAAGAAGTACAGTCCATTAAAAAATCGTTGGACTTCCTGAGTTTATTTTTTATATTATGTTTTTGTGTGAAAAAAAATAGAATGTTGTACTTTTTTGTTGTCACGTTAAAAAGGAAAAACTTCAGTATGTTCTGTTTTGCTCATGAACTCAAGTCAGCCAAGATAATGTATTTTCTTTGTTTATTTTTCCCTTCCATTTTGTTGTCCTGTATCAAAATTTAAATCAATGAATTTAAAAAAAAAAAATTCTTCATTTTAATTTGCATTACTGAGGGAGGGCATAAACATGAGAAGTTCCTACAAGATATCCAAGACTATGAGCCTGAACTTAAAAGAAAAGTCATACAATTACAATAATCAATATTGTTAGCACTAGTGACAGTAATAATATTGAAGCATTTTCCACAGATACATGAACTTTTACCGGAACCAGAGCAAGTGACTGAGGAGTGCCAAGTGTTTGAGGAGGGCTCCAGAGAAAGGAATTCCCCCCTCCTCCCCAACCAGCTACCAGGGATCCATATCAGGGCTACCAAAGACTCACAAGGAAATGCATCATGGCTTTTGTAAGTGTAATGATTGCATTTCACATATGCATTGGTGTCTCATCAAATGACATTAAAAATAGTTCCCTTAATTTTTCTGCAATATTAAGAAAGAAAGTTGTGAATTATTGGTTCCCCATTCCCAAAATCAGATACATTATTAGGCTTGCCAGAGTGACTTAGGAACCTGTAGTGTTAGAGGTATCTGTGGTTTTGTTACAACTGAATTCTATTGAACTGAAAACATTGCTTTCTTTGCTACATGCAAGGTGCACCTCAAACCATGTAAAGTTTGGAGATAAGCCAAACAATGATTCTATTTAATGAGACGTACTTTAAATTTTAATGGTTGCGACCGACCACAAAACTACAAAACTGAGGATACGCATCAGGTTAAAAAAATTATCAAGATGTTTCATCAAGGTTTCCATCTTGAGAAACTGAGGGACCAGGCATGAGCTCGGGTATGCAGTGGCAATCTCAAATCTGTTCGAAGTGCTTGGTAATTTGGTGGACCCTTGAGAGTTGTGGGATACCTTTAAGCGTGAAACTTGCAATGCTGTCGAGGAGTGCATTGGAGAGCGCCCAAAGTCTAGGAGTAGCATTGTATCGAGGGAGACACTGGAGAATATAGAATATATTCATTCTGCCAAGCTGCCAGGCAACTCGGACCGATACCAGACTCGCAAAGGTCTAGAACCCTTCTTGTACGTCAGAGGTCCTGCTGAGGAAGTCGAGGTTTGTCTAAATACAAACGACCTTAGACCGGAGTGCTGAGTCCTTTGGAACTGATCATAGACTTGTTGCAACACTCAAGCTTCATGTCAGGCTAAGAAGAATCTCAAGATGCAACAACACTGTGTTCCGTCTCGAGAGGCTGAAAGACCTGCCGGCATGTACTCATGAATATGCTGTGACAGTTTCAAATCGGTCCAATGTGCTCAGTACCGTTGAGGACCCTGTAGGACTGTGGAGTACCTTCAAACGTAAAACTCTATGGGCTGCCAGGGAATGCATTGGAAAGCGCCTGAGATCTAGGAGTCGATTTGCTTCGGTGGAGACGCTGGGGAATATTAACCCGTAAACTGCGGTACGCCTCTGAGGCGGCTTCTCCGGGAACATGCTGTACACCTCTTGGAAGCGCAATTTTTATATTGCTTCTATAAAACTGCTGAGCCTTGTACACCCTTGAATCTTTTTTTCCTAGTTAGCATAGAGTCTCTTGTTTCATTTTTCATCTTAGTCATGCATATCTTGTCATTACTTTGTCGTCTGTCAAGAGTGATAAAGATATTTGTATGGGAAGCCTATAGAGTCACTGAATTCAGTCTACTCACTCTCTTCTCTGTTACATTGTCAATATAGATATACACACAATGACATCAAAGTTCATGCATAAAAAGAAGCAGAAGATGAGAAAAAATGACAATTTGTTAGGAATTCAGAAGGAAGGCATTCTGTACGTTGGTAACACTGACTCTCACACACAATGAGTCACACGCGCCTTTCAACCCGAACCCAGCTACCCGTAACATGTGGTCTCTCACAGCCAGTTATGTGAGACAGTGCACTGCATCCCTTGCTAATGACATGAATGATGAATGGCCCCCTCCCCGGCAACATGGAAAAAGAAAGTCTTCTCCTTGATACGGATCAATTACGTAGGCTAAGCATAAAAAAGAAAGTATATTTCTTTGATAAGGATCAGTGTCGTAGGCTAATCATGAAAGAGGAAATCTTTTCTTTGATATGGTCAAATTCCGTAGGCTAAGCATGATAGAGGAAACCCCTTTCATTGATATGGATCAACTACGTAGGCCAAGCATGAACAAAGAAAGCATACTTTTTATATGGATCAATGTCGTAGGCTAAGCATGAAAGAGGAAAGGAAAGGAAAGAAATGAAAGCTGCCTTGTATTGGCAAACCACTCTCCTGCAGACTCCTTACGTTCTTATATGTTCATATGTAGTGCGGCGACGGCCTGATGAGTGAGCCTCCCATAACCCATTCAGCGAATGGGGTACCTCTTTGGCCGACTCGGTAAGGAGTGGCTCTCCTGTCACGCTGGTCACAGGTTCAATCCCGGGCAGCTGGGGAACACCCTTTCCTTGTTGTGATTAATTTTTCGTGTGTTTTGATACACGCAGAGGACGTGTGGGACAGAGAGAGTAATAGAAAAAGAGAATAGAAAATCTCTTCATTAAACGTATATGGATCAGTTACGTAGGCTAATCATGAAAGAAGAAATATTTACCTTTGACATGGATCAATTTCGTAGGGTAAGCATGAGAGCCATTTTCTTTGATATGGATCAATTACGTAGGCTAAGTATGAGAAGCGATGCTGTTTTATTTCCAATGAATGAGAATAAAGTAATGTAATAAAAAAAAACAGTCTCACAGGCCGGGAAGCCCTGTGGCAGTTCAGAATACCTTGTGCAAGCTCGATATATATATGTAGGTATATATATATATATATATATATATATATATATATATATATATATATATATATATATATATATATATACATATATACAGGTAACTTTCGATTTATGCGAGTATTGTGTCCTTGAAGAGGTCGTGTTAATAAAAAACAATGTAAATCAAACAAGAGGTAGGTTTGTATCAAAAAAAAAATATTCACATCATTCAGTGGAGAGAGAGAGAGAGAGAGAGAGAGAGAGAGAGAGAGAGAGAGAGAGAGAGAGAGAGAATATCCATATCGCGAAGATATCCACTCAGGCACTCAGTCTCAGCCTCACTCGTGTGAGGAAGAAATGAGGGACACCATGAGTGACTGGCTAGTATTGGTACCGGTACCGAGCAGTCTGGTACTGGTACCGTACTGTATAGCTGGTACTGTTAGTACCGGTACTTGCCCACCCCAATTGTTGAGTAGCATGACAGCGTGGGTACTGTATTGTTGTTCAAGTGGTGGTGAGAGAGAGAGAGAGAGAGAGAGAGAGAGAGAGAGAGAGAGAGAGAATATCCATATCGCCGAGATATCCACTCAGTCTCAGCCTCATTCGTGTGAGGAAGAAATGAGGGACACTATGAGCGACTGGCTAGTATTGGTACCGGTACCGTACCGTATAGCTGGTACCATTAGTACCGGTACCTGTCCACCCCTATTGTTGAGTAGCGTGGCAGCATGGGTACTGTATTGTTGTTCAAGTGGCGCGCGGAAAGAACTGAGCTCAGCTGTGTGGCTGCGGCGCTGTGTGAGTCCAGTTGCGTGAGACATCTGGTGGCCAATCCATAAAATATCGCTTATAAGTGAAAAAAAGTGTAAATTAAACATTTCTTTGGATTTTGGACCCTGCGTTATTTAAAAAACGCGTAAACCAAACTCGTGTAAATCGAGAGTTACCTGTACAGTATACCTCGCTGCTACAGTAATACACTACTGGTACACAACACTCTCACTTTGCACCTTGCTCCTGACCGCAGCTCGCAGCTCTGAATGACTAGAATCGTGAGTCACTTTTTCCCTTCCCACCAGGGTTGCCAGGTTTGGCATAATTATGCCAATTTGGTATATTCCAGGCCTGGTTGGCGTACTGGAAATTTAGTTTTATGCCTAAACTCATTTGGCATAATTTTTGGTATATTCAGGGGTGTTTTTAATATTATTTCATTTATATTCATAATAAGGTGCTGGAAGTTAAAGACGTTGACCAGATTCTATAATATATCTAGTGAATAAAACATCAGAAAAAAGCAATATACACATCAGATGAGGGTACCGTTCCTCTTGGTACTGTTTGAGGACCTAAAGTTCCTGATCACCGCAGAACGCGTATTGTTCGTGTTCGGTTACTAGTCTGCGGGTCTGTGCGGGAAAGGAGAAAGTGACCTCCGCTGCCCAGCAATGCCCAGGATTGTACGCTACTTTACGAGGACTTACGCTATCCCAGCTGTGTTATTGTGTCTTACAAGTGGACTTAAGTATCAGAGTGTGCTAGGATCCGTTCCTGACCTGCAGTAAAGGCTGTGAGCCACAAAAACTTTGAAGTATTTGTGGCGTGTTCCTCGGAGGCATCGACGAATATGGCGGAAACGCTGCAGCATCACATTTTTATGCGCTTATAAAGACCCTGAGAAGCCATTTTAACGTGATTTTAGGAGTAAATAAAGACGTTCGTATCGTATTCTCCCTTCACAGTGTGGCATCAAAGAAAGGAAGCCAGAAATCTTTAAAATGTGCTGATAGGCGTCGGTTTCTGAGTCAATGAACTCCTCTGCATCCTTGTAATCTACTGCTGCACACATTAGTTACAGGGGCGTCGGTGATGTGATGGTGTGGAATGTGGAGGGAGTGGACAGTGCTTGATTGGAAACAAGTTGTGAAAGACCAAATTTGTGTTTTAACTAAGCTAGAGTGAGGGAGACCGCTGTGAGGGATGCGCAAGTTTGGTGCGAAAACGGGTCCTATGTAAGGGGTCTTGGCTTGTAACTCCCAAGAAAAGGCTAAGATAATACACATTTGAAAGATGTGCAAGTCTTAAGTCTTGAAATAATGCAACATGTGCGTGTGTCTACCATTCCAGTGCTTGAACAGTGCTATACAGCGAAGGTGATGTGAGGGTGAGTGGGAGGATAAGATGACGCGCTAAATCCTTCTCGTGTCACCTCATAACGCCGAAAATATATAGATACGCATATGCTGAACTACCATGTAATTTAAATTGATACATACTGTATACTAAACATACTTAATTACAGAAACAGAGCAAATAATGTATAGAAAAGTGAGTATGATTGTGTTTTAATCTTTATCTTGAACTATGAAAAATATTAGAAATTTTATTGATTATACAGTAAAACCCCGATTATCCGAAAGCGGATTATCCGAAAAACCGGATTATCCGAAATTGATCTGGATAATGCAATTAAATTTTTTTTTTCTATACTAAAACGTTATAAAACATCAAAAATTAATAAAAGTAACTACATATGTACTATATTAACACATTTAAAATTGATAAGAACAGTTAAAATGAATATGCTTTCTAATACGTATTGCCGAAATAGCTTGTAACGAATAGATCAATGTATTAGACAAAAACATTAAACAAACTCTCAACAACACCACGTCCGCACCTTCGCCCAGCAAGGACGTAGGTGCGAACGAACAAACTACTGCACTACTCTCACACCGTACTCTCAAGACAACGACACAAACACAACTCCCCACTCCACTCCAAGCCACATTCCCCTTCCAACATACGAGTTGCGCGATAATAAGAGTCATCATACTGTTTCTCCACCTGCACGATGCATCAAGGTCACACTTGCAAGCTTGCACAACCATTCACAATCGCACTCTGCAACATTCACAATTCAGATCTGCAACGCTCACAAGTATCAACATACACTGGTCCAGACAAGGAGACACACAGACAAACATACAATAAAACATTTACATCACATGTTTCAAGCGTACTACTTTGTTTAGCGTGGCGTGTTTGTTTGGTTTCATTGTTTACATCGTCAGTCGGCGGCAGTCGCGTCACACACTTCACACTGGGCAGTCGCATCGCGTTCTACCTGTGCTTCGACCTCACTTCTTTCTACATCACCATGCCGAAAGAAACTGGGAAAAGGAAGAAAGTCGTCCTTACCATACAGCAGAACACAATGCCGACGATCAAACTGGCGGCGATCAAAATGGCGGCCATAAATCCGGATTATCCGAAAAATCGGCTTATCCGAAAGAGGCTTCCCCCCTTCCATTTCGGATAATCGGGGTTTTACTGTATTCTATTCAAACAGGCACAGAGATATTATTATAATGCAGTGATCAAACCATTAACTATCAAGACTCAAGTTATTAGAAACAAAGTTGAAACTGTTGGTGATTAACCTAGTCTTGAACTATTCATCAATATGACAGGCAGAAAACCAGACTATATTTTTAATTTAAAAAAAAAAAAAGGTTGTTAAAGGCAGAAAAGGCTGCCGAGCAATTTGTAAAAATTGCCGTAAAGCAATGGAAGGACAAATAGTACAAATGAAGAGTCATTACAGCAAGTTGTTTTCAGTTACTTTGAAGTTACAGCATTTGAATAGAGATTTGAGTTTGCCAACTGACGTTTTCATCCTGGTGTTAGTAAAATGACTGTGCATAATAAAGATTTTAAAACCACATAATTAAAACCACAATACCTGATGAAACTAAGAAGGATTCACAAAAAACACTGGTTTTATTGATGGGTTTTTGGTTTAAACCAGGGGTGTCAAACTCATGGCCCGCAGGATAGTCATAAATGGCCCGCGGTATCACGGTAACTTCAATCTTGTCAATGTATTTTCTGCCCTTGTTAGCCCCCATGACGGCACTTCAGAGTATGAATTGGCCCTCGAAGGGTTTTGAGTTTGACACCCCTGGTTTAAACTGCTAACCCTGCTGTACATAATTAAAATCTTACATATAGTTAAAACCACAATACTGATGAAACTAACAAAGATACACACAAAAGAAAAAAAAAAAATGTTTTTATCAGTTGGTTTAAATCATTTTTTTTGTTTAAACCATGGTTTAAACCATTTGGTTTAAACCACCAACCCTGCTCAGCAGACAGCTTTCTCTGGTTGTGTTGCAGATGGGGACTGCTGATCCACCAGTAGATGAAGCTCCACCCTTTCTTGCGGAATTGTGAGAGGCTGTGAGGAAGTTGAAGGGTGGAGAGGTAGTTGGGATCTGCAATATCAGCACAGAGATGATGAAAGTTGGGGATGAAGCCGTGATCCGTTTGTTGCATGCGGTGCTGTCTGCCATGTAGCAGTTCGGTGCCATTCCTTTGACTGGAAAAGGGGGTTGGTTGTCCCTATCTGGAAAGGGAAAGGGGACCGATAGGACTGCAACAATTACCGTGGTATTACATTGCTCAGTGTTCCGGGCAAGGTATTTGCTCATCTGCTGCTAATGCAAGTTTGATCTCAACTGTTAAAGTTTCAGAGACCTGAGCAATCCTGGTTCACGCCCAGCAAGTCAACAATTAACCGTATCCTATCACTTTGCCGACGTGAGTTTTGGCAGGGGATACTTTGCAGTCTATGTCGATCCCACCTGTATATGGATATTATCTAGGAGGGGGTAAAAAGCTGGTGGAGACAATACGGAATGCCTAACCTTGAGGAAGCTGATTTATTAGGAGATGAATTCTGAAGTTTCCAGTTGAGATTTTGAGTTAAGAATAGACCAAATATATTTGCATGTAGTGTTGAAGGGGACAGCTGAATGTTATCAAGGAAGTGGGGATAGATGTCAGGAAGATTGTGCTGAGTTGTGCCAGGTTGAAAAATTGAGTTTTCGAGGCATTGAAAGTCTTTCCACATTCCAAAATGATAGTAAGATTGACGTTCTGTTGTGTCCTGCCTCGAGGAGTAATTCCTGTTGAGAGGGCCTTTCATTAAAAAGTGTTGAGTAATGCAGAGTAAAGTTATCCCAATAAGGATGAATAGAGCAGTTTGTCTTAAGGAAATATAAATGGACAATAGAAAAAAAGTAGGATAGAGAACAGGCCCTGCAGATAAGTTTAAGGGTAGAATAGTGACCTTCTTGCACAGCAGATAGATTGGCCTGAAAGGAAACTAAAGATAAAAGTACAGATAGTGTGATACAATCCATAGGAGGGTAGTTTAGAAAGCAATGACATTTGCCAGACTTAGTCAAAAGCTTTTGAGATATTTAAGGCAACAGCAAAAGTTTCACCAAAATGTCAAAGAGATGATCAGGAGGCAGTTATGAAAGCAAAATAACAAGTAGAACGCTCGTAGCAGACTCCATGCAGATGCTGGTTAATGCTTGCATAAGGGATTCCTGGCGAGACCCACCGTAGTTCTGAACTACACTATGTTAAATTTTCTGAGATCTCATTGTCTTTGCCACACGCAAGAACTGTTTATGCCTCCAAAGACCTGTAACTCGGTCTTCGTCCAGGAGACCTGAAATCCCAAGTGCTTCGCCTTCTCGTACAGTGCCTCAAACGCCATCATCAGACCTCCAGCGACTCCGCAAGGGTTACTGCATTATCAGGAAAAACTAGATCAGTGACCCAGATATTGCCAGTAGATGCTCCACAATGACCCTGGTCCGTAACTCTGCCTAGTACCCGGTCCCAAAATGTCTACCCAGCAAATTTCATTTAGCTCATGCTATTTTTCATTCACATGCATTAAATGAACGTAGCTAATAATCTTCCTTTAAACCTTCTCATAGCTGTTTCTTTCTATACCCATTCGTAGAAACAGCATGGCTTCCAGAACCAAGTAATCAGCTATTTTGCTATAACGTACCTATAGTCCAACCAAATTGTCGAGTCCGTTTGGGCGGAGGCTCCTCTGCTCTGCCACACAGTCCCAACACATATCTCTTCCTCTCATATGTAAAGTAAAGGTAACTCATGATAGGAAAAAATAGGTGTTGGGACCGTGTGGCAGGGCAGAGGGGAGAAATGGACCTGCGGGAGCCAACGCCCAAACGGACTCGACAGTTTGGTTGGACTATAGTCATATTTTTTGTTCCACTCATGTCAAACTGATTCCTTAAAAAGTACATATTTATAAATTTCTCCATATTTTAAAGATTTGGTACTATAGACATTTCTTTTTTTCCTTACATACATAATATTATGTCCTTGAAACTGGTACATTTGGTACATTGGTACATTCATAAGTCTGATACATTTTAATTTTGTTTATGGAGATTTGCAAGAGTTTTTATTGTAATTATAATTGTTCTAGGAGAGATGACGAATTCTGGCGTGTGGAAGCAGGATGGGTCCATCACAGAGTCCCAACCTATGGGTTTGTTATTAGAGAAAGAAATAAACCTGGCTCGCTCAACACAACCAAGTTACTTTCTCTTGGAATTCCTCCAGGTAAGTGTGTTTTCTTTGATACAAATTAAGGTACATACCTTGAGTTACAAGATGAATCAGTGTGTTTCTTGAAATGTAGCTTCTAGATTACAAATGTGTATAGTAATGTTGGCCTAATGATTGATATACAGTACCCTCTCTAGTTCTGCGTTTGCTTCATTCCGAAGGTATGGTGCTAAACTCGAGGATCGCGAAACTCGAGGTATTGAAAAACATTTAAAAGCGCTTATTGGTTCCAACCCATGTAAAATAATGACTTTCTGACTTTACTCCCTTGTTATCACAATTTTTTCGACTTTGCTCCCTTGTTATCTCAAAATACGTACCTTGTTAATAGGCAGAAAATAGGAGGTAAGAACAGTTTGTTTTTAAGCCACAGTTGAAGGCGGCTGCCTTACAATTGGCTGGCAGTTCTGAATACACGCTTGTGATCCACGTGGTGTTGTCTGCTAAAGTAAGGGCGGTCGCTCGTGGTCTCCCATGGAACAGTTGGACAAACCTATATTTTTTTGGTAGTTTTCTGTGTGTTATGAAAAAATCTGCTAACTCTTTCTGTTAAAATAACATGAAATCACTAATATCATGATTGACTTTTCAATGCCTATTGAATGTAAACTGCTGCCGCCACCGCAAAATAGCTCGCAGAGAGGTTCAACTTGTTTACTGTTTCCATATTTCCCTCAGCGCTCTCAAAGATCACAAGCGGACAGACTAGAACAAAACCAGGCAAATTAATACTTTTAATGCTGTGTATTCCCACAGCGCGCATGCATGGTGGACAGGAGAATGATTAATTTCATCGGGGAGATATTTCTCGCAACACCGGCCAGTGTAGTGGACCTTCTTCTTTTGACCTGTAACGCTTTGTATCGCTTCTTAGGTCCTCCTTCTACACACTTTTATACTTCAAAACATGCACTTAGGGCCACTTTCACAGTCATTTTGTTTGTTTTGATCGTTACCAGTGGCGGCGGTCGCCGCTATAGCATTTCCACGTGAAACTGGCCGATCGGGTAGTGGCGGCTGCGGGGTTAGCCTAGCCCCGCACTTACCATACACTCAACATCTCTCGCTTCGTCTGCAGCCGCCACTACCCCATCGGCCAGTTTCACGTGAAATACTAAGCGGCGATTGCCACCATTGGTAACGATCAAAACAAACAAAATGACTGCGAAAGCGGCCCTTAGTTACTTAACAGTGTGCACTAATACACTTCACCCTGAACTTAGGTGATTTTCTGTCCTTTTCTTTTCCTGATTTTGCTTTTCTATGCCCTTTTGCAATTTTTCACTACTTTTCACTGTCGCTGCCATGCATTACAGGTCAAAAGAAGAAGAAGAAGAAGAAGAAGAAAAGGAAAACAACACTGAGAGATCTACAATTTTCACAGACTTGAGAAAAAGATTTTTGGACTGTGGTTCCCCAGCACGGGGTGTTCTCTTATTTTGTTAATCAGTTAGTAAACAAAGCAGCTCTGCCAGTCCATTTTACAAATCTTTTGGTGGGCCATCTTCCACTGCTCCTCACTCCTCAGCCACTGCCATCGTCTGTTTGTTTACATGCAGCCGTTTGGTACCCACGTACCCACGCTCGTACTCACAACCGTTTTCCATTCATAAGGACAACCAACAACTCGCTCCCGGTTGGGCATACGAGCAACTGCGGTTGCCCATAGCCCCAATGGCTGGACACCGCCTTTTAAGGCAGCAGGCATGACGCTGACGGTAGGTAGACGTGACCCAGACATGTCAAAGCAACGTGAAACTCTTGGCGGTAATGCGCGAAAGTCGTGATGGTAAGAATTTAGGACTATGTAAGCACTAAACTCGAGGATCGCGAAACTCAAGAGGGTACTGTAGTTGTCTTTTAGCCATATCTTTCCTTGAATGAAAGCTGTTCACATATTTCTCAGAAGTAATTACTGTCATGTGAATGTTTACAACTTTCATTACGCTTGTTGTTTCGACATTCACTTTCCGCAATTTCAATATTTCATTATTTGAATCGGGTTCGAGACTTCCTCCCGGCCACCAGCCTGCCAACATTGGCGGATCCAGGGGGGGTCATGGGAGCCCGGGCCCCCCCATGGTCCTGAGTGGATACAGAAACACTAGCTCAAAACACGCTGCAGCTATAACAGTGCTTTTTCTCAGAGGTTTCGGCCGTCTCATTCGGATTCGAAGAGAAACACCCAGGAATGCTTTGGCACCATGACCAGTTGTTATGCTCATTGATTCAGGTCAGTCCACCAGTTATTCAGGAGCAGGAATGCCGAGAATGGCGAACCAATTATGCTAATGCCCCTTCCACCCGCAAAAATCCTGGCATCAGGCCCCCCCAAACTTTTTTCATGGATCCGTGCCTGCCTGCCGATCCAGCTGGGTTTTATTGGCTGGGCTGCCACCTCCTCTCCTCTCTACTTTCATTCAATCGTTAAGCTCCCAGTGACTATCATCAGACAAAGGCGAAAGATCATAACCAGTAAGTATCTTTGTTGAAAACAAACAAACTTACACTAGGATTTCGCCAACAAAGATTTTCAAAGTAACGTTTTAGACAATAGAGGAAAATTAGAATAGATAGCAAGATTGCAATTACATTTCTTTTTGCTGGAATGAAGTGTCTGTGTGCAACACCAGACTTGCAGTATGGTCGCAGCTAAGGATACATTTAGAAATCGATTATTTTTGCCGATATAGTAGAATATTTAGAGATGCTAGAATATCTGGAGACGGCGTCGTGTGCAAGATGTTAGGTGTACGACTAATTCACTTGTGGCTACACCAAGCTTAACGCCCTGCCACGTGTCCCAAGCTCTCTTGACATTACCATCACCCACCTCTGAGCAGTGAGTGCAAGACTCTCTTAAACTCATTCATATTCAGTTACCCCAGTGACATGATAGAGGGAAGTTATGTCAACTTATGTCGTTAGGCTCATGAACATATATCTACTTCTTCTTGGCTTTCTCATTTCTAGTCCCAGAGCAGTTAAGAAAACCTTAATTGAGGGCCCCATGACCATAGGGGCTCGAGCGCCATTTTTAAAAAACTTAGAAAACTGCATCTAAAGTTTATCAACAATAACTTCACTTCTAAGAAAGATATTGATTTCAAACAAGCTTCAGACGAAAGCCCTGCCTTTCAGAATTTTATTGACCAAGAATGAAAAAAATTGTATGGTGCGTTTGTTACTGTAAAGGCATGTTATTCTGTGAATTTCATCAAATTCGGGTGAAGTTTAGGAGAGACTCAAACAAAGCGTATTTTTTGTTTTTTTGTTTCACAGGCTTTATTTTTCAGTTAATCGTTTTGAAAAAAAATACCATAAAAACTTTGTTTACTCATCCACATTTTGTTGGAAGTAACTTTTTGATTTTTTGTTTTGTCTTTGAAGAAAAAAATTACAATCTTTTGTCAATTATTATTTTCTCCTCTCTGTGTCCCGTTTTCTTTTGACATTATTGAAAGTCTATTTCCAACAAAAAATTGCCCTTTAGTTGTAGTCTCAACTGATACCTAACAAAAGTCGATCAGACTTTTTACTGATTTTGTGAAATTATTTTAAATTTAAAAAACTAATCTTCGAGATATTGGCTCCTAAAGATTTTTTTACATTTCATTCCTGTCTTGCCATTTGCATTTATTTGATTGGCATGAGATTTTCACATATTATTGTGTATATCTTGTTGACTTACTGGAGAATGATCAGGCATCTGGGCCCGCGGCACTCCCGCGTAGCGCGAGTGCCATGGGAGTGCCTTGCTTCTACGCTACTCTCTTGCTTGTTTTCTGAGGTTTGGCCGCTCCATAAGCCCTCTTGATGTTGGTGACTCTTTTTCTGGTTGCCTTGCGCTTGTACATCATTTGTAAGGACGTTTTTTGGCTGGAGAGGAGAGAAAAGTATGACACACTCTTCCCATCTATCTCTCGCTTGGCACTGGCGCGGTGGCACCTCTCTTCCTCCCCTGCCTCTCCGCGCGAAGAAGAGAGGATGACAGATGACAAAATTTACGAAGAAATAAAATATTCTAATGCAATTTTTACGTATATACGAATGATACCGCATATGTTGACATGAGCCTCTTATGACACGCATGTCCGACTATGATGCAAAAGCCCCGCCAGTGGGGAGGGGTTTTAATTTTACGAAAACAAACCTCACCACAGGGTAATTTAAGGTTTCCCGGCCACGCTGAGTGAAAAGCATGTACTCGTCCAATTTTAAATATATTCGTCAAAAAATACCCCGTAGGCGCCCCCCTTAAAACCGATATGCTACAGCGGGGATGGATTATAATGTTGTAGAATCAGCTGTCAGGTCCACCAATGGCTGAAGAAGAGGAAGACCTGTACCGCTTTGAATCGCTTCTTAGGTCCTTCTTGGTTATTTAGACTCAAATACTAGATACACACCTAGATACTTCACTCTGCTCTGAGCTCTGTTTTTCCGTACACTTTGCCTACATGGTGCCTTGCTTTTCTATTTTATTTTCCTTTTACTTTAGCCTACCTTGGTCTTTCTGCTTTTCCCTTTTCCATCCTTTTGTTTGTTTTCTACTATTACACTTGTTCTTTTCATTTATGTTTTACTGCTGTATTCTTTTCTCCTTGGAGGAATAATACACCGTATTCTTCCTCCAAGCTTTTCTCCCACCAGGGATGGGGTATTCGTATTCGGTATTCGTATTCGAATACATTCGAATACAGTATTTGGGTGTATTCGTATTTGAATACTTGTCATCTGACATCAAAGTATTCGCATGCGTATTCGAATACTTGGGAATAGTATTTGTATTCTTTGAATAATATGCTGAACAATCTTAAATCCATCATCAGAAATAAGTTATTGTTTCTTTCAAGTTACAAATCTTCGTTCCTGTTTGTCTGACGTGTATGGTACAGGTCAATTGCGTTTCAACCTACTTGTGAGGCCTCTCTCGATCACTATATCCTTCCCCTACCGTTCACTCTTCCTTCCCTCATCCTCTTATGGTGTCATGACTTGTATGAGACCTGTGTACCATCCCTCCCATTCCCTCCCTCGCCCCTGCTAGCTAGCTGAATCTACGAGACCGAGACGCGTATTCACCCTGGCTGCTTCTTACCAGATATTCTCCCTCAGTCTGTCTCACACTGTCACTCAGTTAAGTTCTCATTTTTGTTACTATACACAGTAGTCATGTCTAGTCCTCCAGCCAAGCGGAAATGACAGCTGTACACGCAAAAATACACAGAAAAATGGGAAAGTGACCCATTGTTTAAAAGTTGGCTGACAAGAAGCGGCAAGGGGCCAATGTATTTCCATTCTAAATTGTGTAATTCTGATGGAAAGGCGGGTAAATCAGAAATAGAAAGGCATGGTGCTGGGGCAAAACATAAGAAGATAGTTGAAAGTGCAAAACATATAGTTAGTGTTCTTGATATGCCTAGTGTTTGTAGAGAAAAGCTTGCATGCATTGCTGGAACTTATGACAGCTGACATCTACAACACTTCAGATCTACAGGAATAGCAGTCATTCTAGGTAGGTGACAATGAAGGCTAACTATGTTTGCAAGTAGCTACCTATTATATATATATATATATATATATATATATATATATATATATATATATATATATATATATATATATATATATATATATATATATATATATATATATATATATATATATATATATATATATATATATATATATATATATATATATATATATATATATATATATATATATATATATATATATATATATATATATATATATATATATATATATATATATATATATATATATATATATATATATATATATATATATATATATATAATATATATATATATATATATATATATGTGGGCCTGGTATGAAAGTCTGAGGTCTAGAGTGCAGGCAGTGGAAATGAGTTATTTGAGGAGTGCTTGTGGTGTGAGTAGAATGGATGGAATGAGTAATGAAAGTGTGTACGAGCATTTTGGAATGTGTCACAGGGGTGAAGGGAAGAAGTGTGGAGTGGTGGAAGAAGTGAAGCGACAGACTTTAAAGTGGTTTGGCCACATTGAGCGAATGGAGGAGAGTAAGATGACCAGAAGGGTGTATGTGAGTGAGATAGAGGAAGGGAATGCTAGAGGATGACCTCCAGTGAAATGGAGGGATAGGGTGCAAGAGTACATTAGGGAGAGGGGGGAAAGATCTTTGAGAAACTTTGAGCAGGCAAGGAGGGAGTGTCTGGATAGAGAAAATTGGAAGCTCTTCTGCTGTGGCCATCCCCTGGTGGGAGCTCCTAGGAGTAGGCGTCGATGAAATGATGATGATGATGATATACATAGCGGTAAATTGCACCATGTTAATGTCCGTTGCTGCTTTGATTCTGGTGTTTGTTTTGTGCCAAGATGCCTCCCAAACAAGAAAATGTAAACGTGTGAATCTAACAGTGATGCAGAAATTTGATTTGATAGAGAAACTAGAATGTGGGTTGAGTGTAGCGAGCGTGTGTGATGAATATGGTGTTAAGAAACAAACAGTTTCCGATATTCATAACAGTAAACAAAAGCTACAACAGTATGCCGCGAGTTATTATGTTGATGCGTCCTCTAGTAAAAGTGGAAAAGTAGCCCCAAGAAAAGACATGAAAAGTGGTTAAGATAATTTTTAAAGTATTTTTTTTGTATACCGGTATTTATTGTATGTAAGTATTTTCAAGCAATGGACCACCATTGCCCCCTTTTAATCCATTAAATCAAGGGCCGAGTGTACTCATGTGTCTGGCTACGCACAGGAGCGTCTTGCCCTTGCGGTACACGTCATCTTTTCACAGGCTTGGAGGACACCAGTGACTGTATGTCAGCAGTCTGCTTATCGTAATCGGCCAGACCATAATTGTCTGCGAAAAGTTCTTCCACCACAGGCATTGTAAGTTTTCTGAAACATCCATCATGACACGGAGGCCCAGTCTTCCTGGCTTCCATGTTCAAACCTGTTGATCGGCTTGTGTAAGGTTGGCCAGCGTCTCATAGCAGTTTCACGCTATGTTTCTTCCATTCAAATGGGTTTCTTGTACGTTTACGCCCACGAGACAGACCAAGGGCATCACTTGCTTCACTTTCACTGCTACTTGAGGCCATTATCGTAATGTAATGGGGTAAACAAAGAGAATCTGTGAACACAAGAACCAGCGCATCCTACTACAACGAGGTTTAACCCGTCTGCTGCGATTGGAACAACTTTGGCTTTCACAGGTAGCCTGATAACATACAGTCCCATGTCTTTCTCTGCCTCTGTGGTGGATAGTGGAGTGTTTCCCATGTGGTATTGGTTTGCTTTATATCCCCTCCCAAGGTGCAGGACTTTGCATTTTTCTTCATTGAGTTGTAGCAGACACTTTTTGATCCATTCCTGTAGCTTGGTGAGGTCTTCTTGTAGGAAATTCGCAGTCAACAGGTTACGGAGGACTGGGGGAGGAAGGGGGAGGAAGGCTAGTTAGCAGCACGGTGATGCGTTTCTTATGGAAAAAAACGCTGATTGGACGAGAGATGGCTATAGGCTATGCGTCTTATGCTCTCATTGGCTGGCTCCCTCTCGCTGAACTTGGGCCTCTGGTCTTGAACGGACACGCCATTGGGCTCAACCACTAAACACTTAAACACAACACGTGCTTCCCAAGTCGATTAAGTAGTGACTTCACTAGGTAATACAAGACTTTTAACCTTATTGAAGCTGCAAAACAGTGTTGCAAACGCCATAGCCAGACAGAGGAAGAGTTGCCAGTTCTTTTCATATGAATATCTCCATATTCGGGGAGTCGGCGCTTGAGCCCCTATGTTCCTGGGGCCCTCAATTTAGCTACGCAGTTGCTGAATCAGTCTGCCAGCCTGCCCATCGAGGCTCAACAGTTCTGCTGCTGTGTATACTGCTTAAGAATTTGATCATTAATTTAAAAAAAATATATATATATTTCGACGCCTGTGGCGCAGGTAGTCTTTTTTGGTAGGGCTTGATGGTAGGCCCTAGCCCATTGTGGCGTAGGCAAATGTTTATAGTGGCGCCATCTTGCTAAGTCATGCGGCCCCCCGAAGCTCATCATTGGTCCTCTCTTTTAGAGATAATCTAGAGTAGATTAATAGGTGGTCTTCTGGACACCATGTGCGTAGTCTTGGGTGACTCCGTGGTGATTGAAAAACCCTTACTCGTGGCGCCGGGTGGGGCGCAAACCCGCGTTGTCACACTGGGTGATCACACTATCCACTCAGTCAACGCCTACCCAAGTGGAGTACGATATGCTGCCTTTCAGTGCATGCGCACAGCTCCTGCCTCATAATTTCGTGTTTTCGATTATTTTACTACATAGCCCTTTCATTTCTATAAAAAAAATAATTCATGTTTATAGTATCCTAAATCAATTGAAAGCTAACCAATTTTTCAGTGTATATGTATTTTTTATGTATATAATATAAAAGTCAAGAAAATAGAAACATAATAAATATGAATTTGTATGTATGAATATTTCTCGAAACAAAATTTGTACAATAGTAAAATGTACATAAGTTGCAATCCTCATTAAATATATATATATATATATATATATATATATATATCATATATATATATATATATATATATATATATATATATATATATATATATATATATATATTTATATCATAGCTGGGCGTTATCGCGATACTTTATCGCTGATAACTAAATCGGATTATCGGCCATCCGCTACTTATTTAAATATATATCGGTATCTTCGTTACTTTTGTAACCAAACTAGCGATTACCGCTACTTTTTTTAAAAAGAAGAAAAAAAACGTCCTCCCAACTGCGCATGCGTGGCCCGGGCGCCTGGTGTTGTATGAAAAAGACTTCGGGGTATGAAATATCTTCGGTGAAGAGATTTCATACTTAGATCATCAACATTAAAATACTAGGTTATTTTTTATGTTAGACTCAAAAATCAATATATCAAAGAGAAAAATCATTTAACTTTGTCCCCCAAAATTATTATTCACTGCCTCAAATTTGATATTCCATATTCGTTTGTGAGCATGTCATGGTATTGAAGGTACCCGGTGTTGTGTTATTTGGTGTCCCATCGTCAAAGTCTGGCGCTTTTGTTTACAAACACTGCTCTCTCATGAGCTGCGCATGTTCAGACCAATAAGCGTAGCCCTTTCCAGTCTCACAAAGCTTTTTAACACATTAAGAGTTAGTGGAAGGCTGATTCAGACATACAGTACCACCATCCTCGCTGTTTCTAGAACGTGACTCTGTACATATAAATACAACTCGTACAGAGTGTCGTTCTAGAAACAGCGGGAATGGTGGTAGTGGTACCGTATGTCTGATTCAGCTTTCCAGCAACTCTTACTTACGGTTAAAAAGCTTTGTGAGACTCTACAGGTCTACGCTTGCTGGTCTGAGCATGTGCAGTTCACGAGAGACCAGTGTTTGTAAACAAAAGCGCCAGCTTTTGACAGTGGGGACGCCAAATAACACAAAACCGGTTCAGGCGTTTCTAGTATTACCGTCCATAGGTACGTGTCAACACGTGTTTTTTAGGTTTTGTAAGTTTTCTAAAATATATATGATGAAAATTTGAATTCATTTATGTTTTTTACTTGAAATATCAATATAGTATCGTTTTCGCCTGTCGGACTTATTGCAGGCTAGTATCGGAATTGTGGATATATATCGGGTATCGGTTATCGCCTATATTTTTGTCTCCAGTTAACGAATTTCGGATTTAACAGACCACAAAACCTCAATGGACACAGATTTGTCCGGTGTGACACCGGCTTTAGAAACGTCAAAACCCTAAACAGAAAGCCATCGGACCGTGTCGTGAGGCCGCGCTGCACAAATTACACACACAGATACTGCCTCATGGCCTCTAGCTCCGCCCACTTTTAGGCCACCAGACAGGACGCATCGTATAGTGTGTGTCTGCCTCAATGGGGAAAATTGAAAACCGTCGACATTTTGCGCTTGGCCACCCATGTGGTTGGCCAAGCGCACGCGTGCAGACAGCCCTGGCCGTGCGCCGGGCCCAGCCCCGAACAGCTGACGGGCGGCTGATGACGGTGATGGTGATGCTGAGCGTCGGCGGCGAGGCCCCCGCATCGGCGGCACCTGAACGGCATCCCCATCGGTGCCTGCGCGTGTGTGGCTGTGTTTATTATGGGTTTGGGCTTCTCAATTTGTCAATTCCCATCCTCCACATGTTGCACGGGACCCCTTTCCCTGCTTCCATCTCTTCTTTTTCAAGAAGAAGAGATGGAAGAAAAGAAAGAAGTCCCACGCAACATGAGGAAAACAAGAATTAGCAAATAGAGGATCCCAGGCCCACAATAAACACAACCACACACACACACACACACACGGGCCCCACTGAAAGCACTGCCCGGGCGGTGTCGATGAGGGGGTCACGCCGCCGACATCCATCATTACCACCACCATCAGCTGCCTGTCAGATGCTCAAGCCCGCGTGCCGGGCCGGGCCTCGCCCTGATGGAGATGCCGTTCGGGTGCCGCCGATGCGGTGGCCTCGCCGCTAATGCTCATCATCGCCATCACCGTCATCAGGCGCCCGTCAGCAGTTCGGGGCCGGGCCCGGCGCATGGCTGGGGGTGTCTGCACGCATGCGCCTGGCAGCCCGGATCATAACAAAAAAGAAAAAATAAATATATAAATATAAATGTTCCGAGCTAGAAGGGAGGCTGGATAGATTTGTCCGGTGTGACACCGGCTTTAGAAACGTTAAAACCGTATTTTCAAGCAACGGACCACCCTTCCCCCCTTTTAATCCGTTAAATCGTGGGCCGAGTATATATATATATATATATATATATATATATATATATATATATATATATATATATATATATATATATATATATATATCTATCTATCTATCTATCTATCTATCTATCTATCTATCTATCTATATATATATATATATATATATATATATATATATATATATATATATATATATATATATATATATATATATATATGTCAGTCATCATTTTAAAAGTATTAAAATGCAGTTTCATAAGTTTTACAGTATGAGAGAGAGAGAGAGAGATTTATAGAAAATCAGACCACACGGACAATGGGGTCTGTGTGGTCTGATTTTCTGTAAATCTCTCTCTCTCTCTCTCTCTCTCTCTCTCTCTCTCTCTGTAACTCTGATGAAACCTTCTGTAATACTGTAAAAAATGATATATATATATATATATATATATATATATATATATATATATATATATATATATATATATATATATATATATTTATATATATATATATATACACTAAGTCACTAAACCAATCACTTAATGTCTGGGTGACAAAGTATCCTGTTTTCCAGAACATAACATGGATGCAGAGCCAAGTATGATTGTTTGGATTAGAAAAAAATGTCTTACAGTATGGGTGATATTTGCTTTGCTTGATAAGAGTATGATTGCAAAAAATTGATAAAAAATGTACAGCTAAGGTGATATTTTCACTTGCATTCAAGGAGTATGATTGTACAGAATTGGTTACATTTTCACTTGCATTCAGTGTATGATTGTAGGAATTTTTAAATATGTTGTTTAGCATGGATGATGTTTTCACTTGAATCAAAAAGTATGATTGTATAGATTTTTAATTATGTTGTGCAGTATGGATGGTATTTTTGTATCTCATTTTAATTGTGTAAGACTAGTCATTTCCACTTCACTTATAGTTCTTGGAGGGCTTCCATGTGTTTAGAAAGGACTTATTTTTTTCAAATGAATAAGTACATTGTTCAGTTCAGTTTGGTTCAGTATTCTTATTTATTTACATTATACCACAATTTTTATCTTAAGTTTTACAATGTATGAAAGGAAAGATACACTATCTGTTTTCTGTCTCTTTGCTCACATAGGACCAGTATATGGCCAGCTGAAGGCTGGGCGTAGTGTGACAATGAGCGACGGAAGGGTAGTGCAGCCGCAGGAGGTGACAGGTCTTGCTATTCCTGGGAGAACCGTAGTCATTATTGGAGACACAAAAGATGCCAGCCCTCTGTCCCACCTCCTTAGGTGCGTGTGTATGGGGGTGGGGGTATTGTTTGATTAGGTGCGTTTTTTTTTTTTTTTTCTACGTCTTGGCCTATTGCGCCGGTAGGCTTTTTCCTGGTGGATCCTGATGGTCGGTCCAAGGCTTCTTCCCGGTGGGCCCTGATGGTCGGCCCAGCCCGTTCTGGCGCAGGTGAGTGTTTATAGTGGCGCCATCTTGCATTGGCTCATGCTGCCCTCCCAGAGCTCATCTTTAATCCTAGAATCTAGAGTCCGGGTTGATAGGTGGTCTTCTGGACAGCATGTGGGTAGTTTTAAGCCACTCGGCGGCGGCTGAAAAATCCCAGCTTGGTGGCACCGGTCGGGGATTGAACTCGCGTCCTCCTGAACGCGGGGCGGGGCCCTCTTGCTATCTGTTCAGCCACCGCCTACCCAAAAAATGATTAGGCGTGCGTGTGTGTGGGGGTATTGTTTGATTAAGAGTGTGTGTGTGTGTGTGTGTGTGTGTGTGTGTGTTTGTGGGGATGGGGGTATTGTTTGATTAGGTGCTCGTGTGTGGGGGTGGGGGTATTGTTTGATTAAGTGTGTGTGTGGGGGGATGGGGTATTGTTTGATTATGTGTGTGTGGGGGGATGGGGTATTGTTTGATTAAGTGTGTGTGTGTGTGGGGGGAATGGGGTGTGTTTGATTATGTGTGTGTGTGTGTGGGGGGGGTATTGTTTGATTAGGTGTGTGTGTGTGGGGGGTATTGTTTGATTAGGTGCGTGTGGGGGGGTATTGTTTAATTAGGTGTGTGTGGGGGGTATTGTGTGATTAGGTGTGTGTGTGGGGTATTGTTTGATTAGGTGTGTGTGTGTGGGTGGGGTATTGTTTGATTAGGTGCGTGTGTGTGGGGGTATTGTTTGATTAAGTGTGTGTGTGTGTGTGGGGGGGGTGGAGGTATTGTTTGATTAGGTGCGTGTGTGTGTGTGTGGGGGTGGGGGTTGTTTGATTAGATGTGTGTGTGTGGGGGTGGGGGGATTGTTTGATTAGGTGCGTGTGTGTGTGGGGGTGGAGGTATTGTTTGATTAGGTGCGTGTGTGTGGGGGTGGTGGTATTGTTTGCTTAGCTGTGTGTGGGGGGGGGTGGGGGTATTGTTTGATTAGGTGCATGTGTGTGTGTGTGGGGGTATTGTTTGATTAGGTGCGTGTGTGTGTGTGTGGGGTATTGTTTGATTAGGTGCGTGTGTGTGGGGGTATTGTTTGATTAGGTGCGTGTGTGTGGGGGTGGAGGTATTGTTTGATTAGGTGTGTGGGGGTGGGGGTTGTTTGATTAGATGTGTGTGTGTGGGGTGGGGTATTGTTTGATTAGGTGCGTGTGTGTGGGGGGTATTGTTTGATTAGGTGTGTGGGGGTGGGGTATTGTTTGAGTAGGTGTGTGTGTGTGTGGGTGGGGTATTGTTTGATTAGGTGCGTGTGTGTGGGGGGGGTATTGTTTGATTAGGTGCGTGTGTGTGTGGGGGGGGGGTGGAGGTATTGTTTGATTAGGTGTGTGGGGGGTGGGGGTATTGTTTGATTAGGTGCGTGTGTGTGTGGGGGGTATTTTTTGATTATGTGAGTGTGTGTGTGGCGGGGGGGTGGAGGTATTGTTTGATTAGGGGTGTGGGGGTGGTGGTATTGTTGGATTACATGTGTGTGTGTGGGGTGGGGGGGATTGTTTGATTAGGTGCCTGTGTGGGGGTGTGGGGTATTGTTTGATTAGGTGTGTGTGTGGGGTGGGGTATTGTTTGATTGGGTGTGTGTGGGGTATTGTTTGATTAGGTGTGTGTGTGTGGGGGTGGGGGTATTGTTTGATTGGGTGTGTGTGGGGGGTATTGTTTGATTAGGTGTGTGTGTGGGGGGGTGGGGGTATTGTTTGATTAGGTGTGTGTGTGGGGGTGGGGGTATTGTTTGATTAGGTGTGTGTGGGGGTATTGTTTGATTAGGTGCGTGTTTGTGGGGGGGGTATTTTGGGCTGCTTGGTGTTGAAGGTGCCAAGCCAGCATTTCTGTATCGTCTCGATAGCAAACGAAGAAGAGATGAATGCCCTTGCTGACTCGGGGGGGCAGGGTTGACGCATCCACACACGTGCATTTTTGATGATTCGACATGTATGATTAGGTGCATGTGTGTGGGGGGGAGGAGTTGTTTGTGCTTGTATGTGCGTGTTGTTTTTTTTACAGAGTTGTGATACACAAGGATCAAGCTACACTTGTGGGATCCCGTCTCGAAATCTCAGTTCATCATTAAGCTGTGATTTAATTTCATAATTAGTTTGATTTGAACTATACTTATCCAATTTATTCCATGTGTCAATGAGTCTATGAGAAAACTAACTAACTAATGGGGAGCATACGCCTGGGGGGGTGTCGCTTAACTCACTCGCCTTCCATATACCCGGCGGTCCTCCCGAGCAAGCTCCCATGCAACTGACCTGTCCATCCCAAGTCCCTCCCTGCAGGATTGCTGTCATGTCCCGGTCATGAATTATGAGGACGTCGCTTTGGTCTCCTCCACTCAGCGTTGTCTCATAATGAAACATCCCTGTGAGCAGGATCGACGTCCGGAAGGCGCGCCACGTGCCCATATAACCGGAGTATGCATTCACGGACTAAGCTAGTAACAGACCTTGATTCAGTGTCACAAAGTAGTCGCTGGTTCAACACAAAGTCATCCCAGCGATACCCAAGTTTACCAATGGAAAGGATAAAAAAATTGAAGGTACAGTCACCTCTTGACCAACACGAGTTTAAACAACACGTTTTTTATTGAACACGAGTTTATATCTAAGGAGATACGAATAACTAACGCGATATTTTCAATTTAACGCGTGTTTAATCGATGACGTTGCGCTCGATGACGTCACGCGCACCCACACTACTTCTGGCGGGAACCGCGCTGAAAAACTCCACATTTTCCCTAAACTTAATGTGTATTCAGTATTACATGTGGCCACCTTACTTACAATAATTATGACTATGACACCGTATGTTGCATTGTGTCCTTCTCCGTGTTCAAAGTGTTCCACTGTTGGTTGAAGAAGTACACTGCTCTTCCCCCAAGCAGCTGTGACTTTGAAATAGTAAACAAAAGGGTTGGTTGGTAGATTCACTCACTGCGCAGTGTGCAGGCGGTAACTTTCTCCGAGGTACTGAGGGAACTAATCACACAGAAATGCTACGTTCGATGGGCAATCTTGGTCTTGATCTTGAGATTTCAGGGACCGTATACCTACTTTCAAGTAGAAATAGATGTTGATTAATTTCTTTCAATCATATTATATAACAGTTATTTTTATAATGAGAAACAAAAATGCGGTTACATTAAGCACTTTAGTCATCCACGGATATCCGCTCTTTTGAACATATACCACAGAAAATGTCAGCTGACCGGGCCGCTACACAACAGAAATACTAGCCCCAGACTAATCCGCCCAAGTCCGCCCCACAATTGCCGAACAGTCATGTCAGGAAACACCCTGCTCCACCAATATTGTTCCTGAGTAATAGCTGCTTTAACCATCACCGCCAAGGTACCCAGCAAACTGGTGACTGGTGCGCTGTGGCGGTGTTGTGTCTTGTGTGCATGTGTGCGCATCTTCTTGTTACCTGTACGTTTTTTTCGCTGCACGTTTCCTCCTCCTCTCTTCTGCTTATTCACACTTTTCTTTTCTATTGCATCTCACTATTCATTATTTAAATCAATAAAAATTTGTACCCTAGGCATGTACTGCACTGGGGTAACTTTTTTGACATTTTCTGAGTGAAAAAAAGTGCGCGCAGACTTTCCCAGTGTCCAGGAAGGTAACCCCCCTTATTACTATTGTTTCTTATGGGGAAATTATGTTTAAATAATGCCATTTTAAATAACACGACATCTCCAGGAACGCAACCCTCGTGTTAATCAAGAGGTGACTGTACTGGTTAACTATTGCATAAGGGATTTGGACAGTATAGGGGTGAACAAGAGTAGAAAATCGAGTGTAGCGAGGCTGCAGGAAGGTGGGAGGCATGCAGTTAGAAAGTTCAGAAGAGCAGTCAGCATGAAAATATTGGTATAGAAGATAGAACTCTTCGCTCAAACTTTCTGTAAGAACTCCACCCTGGACGATTCTGGGCATATTCCTCCTACTCATCCCCCCTCTGACTCCTTTATGCCTGTTATTAAGATCCTTCCAAATGATATTTTCTATGCCCTCTCTGGCCTCAACTCTCAGAAGGCTTATGGACCTGATGGAGTGCCTCCTATTGTCCTTAAAAACTGTGCTTCTGTGCTGACACCCTACCTGGTCAAACTCTTTTGTCTCTGCCTATCAACATCTATCTTTCCTTCCTGCTGGAAGTATGCCTTTGTACAGCCTGTTCCTAAGAAGGGTGACCGTTCCAATCTCTCAAACTACCGCCCTATAGCTTTACTTTCCTGTCTATCTAAAGCTTTTGAATCAATCCTTAACCGGAAGATTCAAAAGCACCTTTCCACTTCTAACCTTCTATCTGATCGCCATTATGGATTCCGCAAGGGGCGTTCTACTGGCGATCTTCTTGCTCTCTTAACTGACTCTTGGTCATCCTCTCTTTGCCGTTTCGGTGAAACTTTCTCTGTTGCACTAGACATATCGAAAGCCTTCGATAGAGTCTGGCACCAGTCTTTGCTTTCTAAACTGTCCTCTTTCGTATTCTATCCCTCTCTCTGTTCCTTTATCTCCAGTTTCCTTTCCGGCCGTTCTATATCTGCAGTGGTAGACGGTCACTGCTCTTCCCCTAAACCTATCAACAGTGACGTTCCACAGGGTTCTGTCCTATCACCCACTCTCTTCCTGTTATTCATCAATGATCTTCTTTCCATAACAAACTGTCCTGTCCATTCATACGCCGACGACTCCACTCTGCATTATTCAACCTCTTTCAATAGAAGACCATTAACTCAGGAAATACACGACTCCAGACTGGTGGCTGCAGAACGCTTAACCTCAGACCTTGCTATCATTTCCGATTGGGGCAGAAGGAACCTTGTGTCCTTCATTGCCTCAAAAACTCAATTTCTCCACCTATCAACTCGACACAATCTTCCAAACACCTATCCCCTATTCTTCGACAACACTCAGCTGTCACCTTCTTCAACACTAAACATCCTCGGTCTATCCTTAACTCAAAATCTCAACTGGAAACTTCATATCTCCTCTCTTGTTAAATCAGCTTCCTCGAGGTTGGGCGTTCTGTATCGTCTCCGCCAGTTCTTCTCCCACGCGCAGTTGCTATTCCATATACAGGGGCCTTGTCCGCCCTCGTATGGAGTATGCATCTCACGTGTGAGGGGGCTACACTCACACAGCTCTTCTGGACAGAGTGGAGTCTAAGGCTCTTCGTCTCATCAGCTCTCCTCCTCCTACTGAAAGTCTTCTACCTCTTAAATTCCACAGCGATGTTGCTTTTCTTTCTATCTTCTATCGATATTTCCATGCTGACTGCTTTTCTGAACTTGCTAACTGCATGCCTCCCCCACTCCCGCGGCCCCGCTGCACACGACTTTCTACTCATGCTCATCCCTATACTGTCCAAACCCCTTATGCAAGAGTTAACCAGCATCTTCACTCTTTCATCCCTCACGCTGGTAAACTCTGAAACAACCTTCCTTCATCTGTATTTCCTCCTGCCTACGACTTGAACTCTTTCAGGAGGAGGGTATCAGGACACCTCTCCTCCTGAAATTGACCTTTCTTTTGGCCACCTCTTTTAATTTTTTTTTGGGAGCAGCGAGTAACAGGCTTTTTTTTTATTATTGTTTTCTTTTTTTTTGTGCCCTTGAGCTGCCTCCTTTGTTGTAATAAAAAAAAAAAATTTGCGTTATTGCGGCAGAATTTAAGGGGTAAGAGACTGAGTAAAAGGGGAGAAATTGATGAGACGAAGAGCCTTAGACCCTACTCTGTCCAAGAGAGCTGTGTGTGTGGAGCCCCCCACACTTAAGATGCATACTTCATAAAAGGGTGGACAAAACCCTTGGGTTCAGGAGGACGCGAGTTCAGTCCCTGACCGGTGCCACTAAGCTGGGATTTTTCAGCCGCTGCCGAGTGGCTTAAAACTACCCACATGCTGTCCAGAAGACCACCTATCAACCCGGACTCCAGATTCTAGGATTGAAGATGAGCTCCGGGAGGGCAGCATGAGCCAATGCAAGATGGCGCCACTATAAACACTCACCTGCGCCAGAACGGGCTGGGACGACCATCAGGACCCACCGGGAAGAAGCCTTGGACCGACCATCAGGATCCACCGGGAAGAAGCCTACCGCGCCAGAAAAAAAAAACAAAAACAAAAAAAAAATAAAAAAAAGGGACAGCATCTGTAGAAGGGAGAACTGGTGGAGACGATACAGAACGGCTAACCTTGTTGAAGCTAACTTAGTAAGAGAGGGAATATGAAGTTTCCAGTTTTTTGAGTTAAGGATAGACCGAGGATGTTTAGTGTAGAAGGTGACAGCTGAGTGTTGTTCAAGAATAGGGGACAGGTGTTTGGAAAATTGTGTCGGGTTGATAGGTGAAGAGATTGAGTTTTTGGGGTGTTGAAGGACACCAGGTTCCTCATACCCCAATCAGAAATGATAGCAAGGTCTGAGGTTAAGCTTTCTGCAGCCTCCAGTCTAGTGTCTTGTAATTCCTTTTGGGACAGTGTTACCGCTAGAAGGCGGAACGAACGATTGGTGGAAGGTGAAAGGGAAAGTATGAAGAATAAGATCAGATAAATAAGGTGAGGAGTAAATGATGGTGTAGAGTTTGGCTGTGGTGTGTCATGGTGTGTCACGGCTGCTCGGTGTTGAAGGTGCCAAGCCAGCATTTCTGTATCGTCTCGATAGCAGAAGAACAGATGAATGCCCTCGCTGACTCGGGGGGCAGGGTTGACGCATCCACACACGTGCATTTTTAATGATTTTCTAGAAAGGCGAAGGGTGCGTGGAGACATGATCGAGGTTTATAAATGGATGAAGGGCTTTAATAAGGGAGACATTCATAAGGTTTTGTTGGTAAGAGAACCGGGTAGGACACGAAGTAACGGGTTTAAACTGGATAAATTCAGATTCAACAGGGACATAGGCAAAAATTGGTTTACTAACAGGGTGGTGGATGAGTGGAATAGGCTTAGCAGTCATGTGGTGAGTGCCAATACAATTGTCACATTCAAAAATAGACTAGATAAATTCATGGACCGATATTAGGTGGGGTTAGATACACGGGAGCTTAGGGTCAAAGGAGCTGCCTTGTACAGGCCTACTGGCCTCTTGCAGACTCCTGCGTTCTTATGTTCTTATGTTCTTATGTATGATGGGCGCTCGGGGCGCTGTAGGAGGCGAGGAAGAAGGAGACAGCTAACAGTAATGGTGAAAGGAAGACGTTCCTTTTCCACAAATAGGTAAATGCAAATAATTACACACACACACACACACACACACACAAAGAGAGAGAGAGAGAGAGAGAGAGAGAGAGAGAGAGAGAGAGAGAGAGAGAGAGAGACGGGGGGGGGGGGTAGGAGGCGGTGGCCAAGTGATCAAAGTGCGGGTGAGGTATCCTGTAGGAGTCGGGTTTTTAAGTCCTGTTCGCAGCTACTAGCTGACAAGTTTCAGTCCACGCCGCATGGTCTAAGGCTAGCCAAATGCTGTCCTGAAGACCATTTATCAACCCAGACTCTAGATAAACTCTTGAGGGGATCAAGGATGAGCTCTGGTGGAGGGGGGGGTGATAGCATTAGCCAAGCAAAATGACGCAGGAATATATCACCAGTCTGTGCTATTACGTGTTAAAGCCGTCCAACAAGCCTAATCAAGAAAGAATACCGGCGCTAGAGGCATGCAGTTAGCAAGTTCCAAAGAGCAGTCAGCATGAAAATATCGATAGAAAATAAAAAGAGAGGCAACATAGCGGCGGAATTTAAGAGGCAGAAGACTGTCAGTGTGAGGAGAGGAGTTGATGAGACAAAGAGCCTTAGACTTTACTTTGTCCTTTATACTTTCAGCTTAGAATATCAGATGATGAAAATATGAAAGATTTATAGTTAATGATATGAGACAATACACCTACATTACTAAATCTTCTATTTCAGTGGATGTGATGTAATAGTTCATGAGGCAACGTTAGATGACACACTGAAGAGCAAAGCAGAGGAGTTTGGCCATTCCACACCATCACAAGCTGTCAATTTTGCCATCAGTGTTGGAGCAAAAACTCTTCTACTGAACCATTTTTCGCAGAGATATTTTCCTGCCCAACAGGAAAACTCCAAGGTTAGTTTATGTAGTGAAGAAACTAATAATGATAATTGTTCCACTGATTACCAAAGAACTGAAAAAAGAATATAGGCAACTATTTCTATATGTATGGATTAAGCCCCTAAAATTCAGACATTGAGTAGCAAGACCTATGTAAACCTTTGTGAATCAAAATAATGTTTGATGATATTCATTCCAAGCCCTTGCTTGAGTTTTTCCTCCTACAAAAACATGAGTGAAAGATGTTCTACAGCAATAGATGTTTTGAAATAAAGTATTATACTATATTCACCGACATTTTAGTCGTTCATGTTTCAAGTTATTGCTCCGTAAGGATAATGTCTTATTATATCATGTCTTATAAATGATAAGATGACCCATTCCGAGGCTTCCCATTGTAACCGGATGGCGGTGGCGCCGTCAAACGGCTGAAGAATACTTTCGCTTGTTGAACTGGCGCCTACTCGAGATTATTATTACACTATTGATATTATCATCCGGGATTTTTGTTAAAAGTATTCACATGAGATAGCCTCTATTGTGGCAGGAGTACAGAAATGTCTCTATTGTGGCAGGAGTACAGAAATGTCTCTATTGTGGCAGGAGTACAGAAATGTCTCTATTGTGGCAGGAGTACAGAAATGTATCATAATGACTTTGACAGGTATATTGGTCAACTAGACTAACTTTCTAGGGTATCTGACTAATTTTAACTAGCATTTTATTTTTGAGAATCATAGGTTACTCATTGTTCTAAGATTACTCGAAGCCTAGCCTGTTGAAAATTAGTCGGCAATTAGTCCACGGGCCAAGACTAACTGAAATTACGGCAATTAGTCCACGGGCCAAGACTAACTGAAATTAGTCACTCAGCGTAATTTTTTAGACGGATTGACTAATCATTGCTGTCAGTGTATGGATATGAGACAAAGACTAGATAGTAACTTGAAGAGGCGAATTGATGTCTTCCGTAATAAGCAGCTATGTAGCGTCATGTGATATTGCTGGAGTGACTGTTCCGAACTGGCCAAAGCTTCTTGAGATTAAAAGGAGGCCTATTACCTGCATAATCCATAAATGCTAACTCTGCTATATGAGCATGTGCAGTGACATCTCAAGTAATGGACGGCTTACTCTTTTGATTTTGCAGTGCCCTTGTCATTAAGTCGCAAATTTTGGAAAATCAACCGCTTTGGTGCGAATCGCCATAACTCCCTTTTTTCTGGGGCTACAGAAAAGTTTTTGGTATCAATCGACGGCAAAATGAAAGGGCTATTTCTTAATTAGCGACCGGGCTCGAAAACCGACTCGAAAGGGTCAAAAAATGAATAAATTCGCAAAAAACGACTAAAAAACCTATTTTTGAGTTCCCAACCTTGAAACCTGCTCATTTTTTGAGAACTTAAAAAAAACGTATTTACAAGTGATTTAGCCCTGCCAATGTGTTTTCCAATATGGTGCATAACATTTCCTTACTCCCAGTAGTTTTGTTGCTAGAGCTCGAAACGTAAACCCTGTCGGTAGCGATTTTGACGAACTCTTTGGTTGAATACCAAAAAAAAAAAAAAAAAAAAAAAAAAAAAGAAATAACATGTATAATAAGGCGCTTAATATAGGTTGATTTATATAGTGAAATGATTATATAATAATAGTAACTTTTTATATAGATATCTTAAAATGGTTAAAATGGTTCAACATATTTAAGTGTTCATATATGATTTCTTATGCAGATATATCAATTTTTGTGGCGTCAGGAAGGTTTTTCGTCGCGGCGCGTGAAATGAGTCAGATTCGGCGAATGTTCGTTGCAACTTCTGGTCGGGCTCAAGCGAAAACTACTGAAGCTAGGACGGCGTGCTTGGTGGCAAATGAAAGCTCTGTTAATACAGATTAATAATAAGAAAAAAATTGGTAAGCACTAAATAAATAAAATAAAAAGTTATAAAATAAAAAGAGTTATAAGCAGAAATATTAGGACATGTCCAAATCGCGGCAAAAGGGCCGAAAAACAGGCTATTTTGTGACGGCTCAACAACAAACTTGGAATCGAGCTATCAAAAAATCCTTCAAGTTGGTCATACTACATTGCCAAGAGGGGCTACATGCCAAATTACAGCCTTCTAGAGGCCATAGCAATGCCACACTAGACACCAAAGCGGTGGATTTTCCAAAATTCACGGCTTAATGACAGGGCTGCGGCAAGTGTGTGTTCCATAGTATAGGGTTCATTGGCATGTGGCATGCTACCCAACGTTGACACTGCTCATTGTTTTCACTCCTGTTAAGAGACAATCCCAAGTGTAGGAGGCCAAAAGGAAACTTACAAAACTCGTGGCTTGAGCAAGTCACGGATTCTGCCATGAGGTACTGAAGATGGAAAGGGGGCATACATGGAGACTTCCTCAGAGGGTCCCCGGGTTTGGCGTTGTAGGGTTAGTAAGGCTACGTGACTCCCCCATCTGTATGCCCCGATTAACTGATTGACTCGTTGATGCTGTATAGTGTTGCCTGTTAGCTTGTAGAATGAGATATGGCCCAGAGACTACCAACAAGTAGATCGATAAGAAAGCATTTTTAACCCTTTCACGCACCATGACGCGATTCGCATCAAAACGGAATTGTCTACATCTGAGCTTTTGACTCGAATCGCATAAAAAAACTTCTAAACATTCGCCAAAAATAAAGTATCTTTCAGAATCGCGTCAAAGATCCAAGCTAGACCTATAAAATAAAAAAAATGAAAGTGATGGTGATGATGGAAAGTGTGAAAAAAAACCAACCTCCAGCAGAGTGTTAGCGAGAGAGACTAGGTGGTATTTATTATGATTATTATTGCGTCTGGCGAAGTTCTTCCAGACAGCTAATAATCATGTTTGTTATTATTATTATCAAAACTCTGTTCTAGACAAAATTGACTTCTATTTTGACCTGCCTGTTGTGTTTTCTTTGCTGCCCTTGACTTGTTTCTTCTACTGGAGAGAACAGAATAGATAGAAAAATATAGTTTTCCTCCATTTTCTCAAGAACTACTGGCCATATGAAAATTCCAAGGATAGCGTTGGAATCATCATAAAAAACCCCTTTTATTGCAACTCAGGAAGTTTTGAGCTACTAGGTGGTGAACGTAAGCATTTCTTATTGATCGTTATCATTGTTTTTTTTTGAGTCAGTAAACTTCGCTATTTATTTGCATTTCTTGGTATTTTTTCTTTCACAAGGCAGAATAACTCTTCCAAAACCAATGATATATAATAATGCCAGGAAAAAAGAATACTCATGGGTGAGATTGATAACATGAAAAAAAAAAATCGCTGCACGGTCAGGCCATTCCGCAAGGCCCTCCAGGGAGCCCCAGATGTATGTTGCAGCGGAAAGAGAAACATATTAAAGTTTTGGTGCATGAAAGGGTTGCGTGAAAGGGTTAACAGTAGAATTTTTTTTTTTTAAACCAAACTTATGGGGTTGACCCTTGCATAGATACTGCTATCCAGGGTTTGGAATTTGCACTGGATTTAAAAAAAAATGTGTATCAAAGTATCAATAGCTCAGTTGATTTTAATAATAATGAATAAGAAAACACAGGACTTACGTTCAATTGTAAACATTAAAATGTATAGAAATATTAAATTCGGTTGTGTATCGAGATCTTTCATGCCCAAAATACACAAAAAATTATAGAAATGTGATGCTATGTTATTCTTCCTCACAGAGACCCAGCGTGGCCATTCTGCAGGAGCAGGCAGAGGCAGCAGCTGACTCTACCATTCATGTGCAATGTGCTGAGGATTTATTTGTTTTTGAAGTACCAAATAACCATCAAGACGAGTGATGTTGATCTGTTACATACTGGGAGAATGTAATCATTTAATTTTACTCTCTAAAACATAACTTAGACCATAAAGAATATAATTTCTGTATTGAGCAATTCTGTAATCTAATTCAGCATCTCCTTTGCAAACAGGGGACAAGACGCCTAAAAAATATTTTTCGACCCAGAGGTCAATATTGAGTTATTAACATCATAATCACCCTTGAAATGTCTGGCATCTTCTGTGAAAGCTGCAAGTTGATGCCATTATTCCTTATATTTTTAAATCGCCTATGTTTACCATTATTTAAATGCCCCGTGCGCTCCAAGCCACGTGTTATTGCTATTGCTTATTGTTTTGATGATATTGAAGCTTTTTTCTGCTTTTTGGGGGGCATTTTTTAGTGCTTTATCCCTTTTGGCTATCATAGGGCAACATCGAGAGAGCGAGAGAGTAGTAGGAGGAGTGAGTCACATTTGTGACTGTAGTGTCCCCTCTGACTCCTTGAGAGGAGGATGTCACGTGCTCAGCTCCCAAGCGTCTTTCTCGTTTTGCGAAGCTGTTCCTGAATTTAAGAGGATTTGAAGCCATGGGTTGCCCATCTAAGCTCAGGAAAACGCACCTAGAAAAAGTTATGAAAATGACTGAGAGGAGGAGCAGGAGAAGGGAAGAGAGCGTAGCTTCGGGTGAGCAAGCCCTATCTCCTGCCCCCCAGCCAGCCACCACCTCATGACCTGAGTCATCACCACTGCCTAACCCAGTACCCTCAACCTCCCAGCATTCACCTCCACCATCATAAGTGACTACCGTAGCACCAGAAGTAACACGGACATCTTTGTGATGCCAGCTGTTCAATAAGGAGTTTTTTCCTCCTCATGAAGATGAAGAAAGACTTATACTTAGTCGCAAACAACTGGAAAGCCTTATTTCAACAGCATGCACAAAATGCTGGGAGAGAAAGACGCTTCAGCTGACTCGTAACTGTTTTGACTCAACCGTCACTATCACGTGTCCTCACCTGCGAGTGAGTAATATCCTGTATACAGGAAGGGACCAGGTACCTTAAAGCCTAAACACTAAAATAAACATTGAATTACCTTTAATTGCTGTTATTACCCCAATATATGTACAATTATGCCACAAAGCTTGTAAATATGATGATATGCACTACTCAGAAGAAAATGGCTCGTATCTCAAAAGTAAGGTTTTTGACCTTTAGGGCAAAATCACGGTGTGAGGTTTTCAACTGACTGCAGACATAAAGTTATGTTAAGACAGAGGAAAGAAAGGAGAATTTTTCTGTAGATTTAGATTTTCGAAAAAATGTATGTAAATCTCGGTATAATTTTTTTCCAAAAAAAAGCTAAAGTTCTGTCATCATGATTTTGTAGATTTTTTTTTTCGAATATGCAATGCGAAAATGAAAATCTAAAACTACAGAATTAAAGCTACATGTATCTGGATTGTACAGACTGATTCTCAAGACATTAAGAAGAAAAAACCCTGAGTAATTTTGATTAATACCGACAGCATTTATTGGCATTTACCCAGCACATTATAATTTATTTCTCGTCACCTAATGATCGGATCTGAGTGATACTTGGATACTGTACAGTTAACCTACTAAGACATTTACGTACCAAATTTCATATCGATCTTTAAAAAAATGAATGTCAGCCTCTAAGTGGAAGGCATCTTCTTTCCCTAAGCTTATTTTTATCAGTTTCTTAATTCCTTCACAAACTGCTCAACAAATTTGAAACTAAGAAAACTAATATAATCAATCAATTAAAATATCTTTTTAATCTGTGAACTACGATGGTGTCGGAATAATTTTTTTTCCCAAAGTATATATATGCCTACCTCAAAAGTCTCGCCCTTCCTTTAGGAATTATTGTTGTAATTACCGACTCATTATCCCAGCTCACATTCAATATGCTTCAGTGTGCTCATCATTTTAGAGGGCTAGGTATTTTTCCACATCATAAATTGACACTATAAAAGGAAGTTGCATATCAGTACATGACTAGTGTCCTGTATCTCACAGGTTACTGATAATTTATTTAACCCGGTTACTCTCGATTTACGCGAGTATTGCGTCCTTGAAGAGGTCGCGTAAATCAAAAACAATGTAAATCAAACAAGAGGTAGGTTTCTGTCGAAAAATATATGCCGTATTTTGCGGCGTATAACGCGCACCCCAAACTTTAAGACAACAATTTTGAAAAAAAAAAAAAGTTCTTAAAATGCTCAGAAATATGTACGGGTTAAAGAACAATGACAATGTACAATTTCCCGAAATTTATATATTTTTGGTGTAATCTTTACTGCTTGAATAGGCGCACCTAACAATGCCATAGCCGATCCAGGATTCAGGACGTTTCCTAAGTAAAAGAAGGTAATGTTATACTTGTATTTCGTAAAGAATCCCTATTACCAAAAACTAACTAAAATTTGAGTATTCTTTTTCTTGAACACAACATTCAATAAACAACAGAACAATAATATGAAAATACGTATAGCCACCGTTGCCGGATTGTCGTACTCAGAGCATTGTATTTAACGGTTTCTGACGCCTAACTATTGCCAAGAAACATCAGGATCTTACTCGTTGAACGATAACTATAAATTAGTTTCGTTTTTGGAGCCCAAAAGACAGTTTTGGGGCAGGAAGTTAGGAAATATAATCGGCTGAGTATGACAATCTGGCAATAATCTGTGGCCGAGGCAGCAGCAGCCTGCCATATTGCGGGTGTCAGATACCTAAAATAGCATACTTTTACTGCGCAAAGCAGGTGATGTCACTTATTGTGACTTCGTGAGCTTTCATATTTATCTATTTGTGTATATTTCATGGTGGCAAAACTTAAATTGCTTGTTTCATTTTTACTAGTGACACGAGTTTGTGACTGTTTATCACAATAGAATTTCACTCTAATAAGTGAATCAGACTCCACAGAAATGTTACCAGTGTGTGTATGAATGAATACAAAGATAAGCACACACTTTGATTTACCTCCAGGATGTCTCGTGGATCATTAATAAATAAAAACAAAATATCCGGCTAAGCTACTCTTTAGCCATTACCTTTAATGGCGCCCAAAAAACTGTCCCTCCGCCAAGTTTGTACCCCACATTTGGTAATGTTAGGTGCGCCTATTGACAAGTGTCCTTCAGTAAAGCAATGAAAATGGCGGCCGGGCTGGTGTTGTGAGAAATACATCCCCGTAAACATACTGATGATGCACAGCTTATGATATCATAATAAGTATATTATTCCCACCATCACTCGTAGGTTATGACAGACATCTATACAAGGCACAATTCACGCGGTTCTGGTGACACGCGGCATGCAGCTGTTTGTTGTTTGGGTGGTTGTGTGGTTTTCAAACAATGCAAATGGCGGCTGGGCTGGTGTTGCGAGAAATATCTCCTCGTACATACTGATTATGTACAGCTTCTGAGTTCATAATAAGCATATTATTCTCACAGTCACTCGTAGGTTATGACAGACAACTAGGCAAGACACAATTCACGCGGTTCTGGTGACACGCGGCATGCAGCTGTTTGTTGTGTGGGTGTGGTTGTGTGGTTTGTAAACAATGCAAATGGCGGCCGGGCGTGAAATAACTCCTCGTACAAGACTCATGATGTACAGTTTCTGATATCATATTTGTAATGCTGACTTGCCTGATGGGCGAGCCTCCCATAACCCACTTAGCCAGCGGGGTACCTCTTTGGCCGACTGGTAAAGGAGTGATTCTCCCGTTACGCTGGTCGCGGGTTCGATCCCCGGCGCCGGCAAACCTTTCCTTGTCTGGATTAATTTCTCGTGTGTTTCGTTACACGCAGTGGCCGTGTGGGAGTGTAGTAAAAGAGCAAATTCTGGCATTTCATATTTACCCCATTATTCTCACCAATATTAATAATTAATAATGAACACATGGATATTTTTTTCCAATATGATTATTTTATGTAGCTTGTACTGCTCCTTAGTCATACAATCGTAAGCCACCTGTGACATCAAGATCAAGATCATACAAATGGCGCCCGACGGGAAAACGGGATAACAGCAGGGCATGGGCGATCCTCCACCGATTTAATTTTTGCATAATAGTTATTTGATCGCCCTGTATTTTATAGTAACATATTATAAGACAGCTATGGTCTATGAAGGATCATTAACAATAATAAAGGTAAGTTTGCAGTTGTTATTGGATAAGACGAAACTCTTAAAAACACTCCAAAGAAAAAAAAATCATTAAAAATTTGTACATTCGGTGTATAACGCGCAGGGCTAAACTTTCAGGGATTTTTTTATGTGAAAAAGGTGCGCGTTATACATTCAGTGGAGAGAGAGAGAGAGAGAGAGAGAGAGAGAGAGAGAGAGAGAGAGAGAGAGAGAGAGAGAGAGAGACTATTCATATCACCGAGATATCCAATCAGGCACTCAGTTTCAGCCTCACTCGTCTGAGAAAGAAGTGAGGGACAGCATGAGCGCCTGGCTAATATTGGTACCGGTACCGAGCAGTCTGGTACCGGTATCGTACCGCATAGCTGGTACCGTTACCTGCCCACCCCTATCGTTGAGTAGCGTGGCAGCATGGATACTGTATTGTTGTTTAAGTGGCGCGCGGAAAGAACTGACCTCAGCTGCGTGGCCGCGGCGCCGTGTGAGTCCAATTGCGTGAGACATATGGAAACATGGACTAGCAGGCAGCAGAAAGCCTGTTGGCTCATTACTAGGCTGCCTGCGTTCAGTGATTTAATCAATCCGTTTGCCATAGGAGTGGCTTGCAGGGAAGGATTAAAGCACTTGTGTACCTACTCTTGGGAACGTTCAGTTCACACCCGTTGCAGCAAAGTGGCGATCAATGCGTTTCTTGAAGGAGTTGATGGTCTCTGCGCTAACCACTTCTGCAGGAAGGCTGTTCCAGTGGCGAACAACTCTATTCGAGAAGTAACTCCTGCCGATGTCGGTATTGCATCGCTTTGCTTGAATTGTTTTTCCGTTGTTTCTTGTTCTCAGGTTAGTTTGTAGCGTGAAGAGTTTGGAGTGATCAACGTTGCTGAGCTTGTTCAGGTACTTAAAGACTTGTATCATGTCTCCCCGCAGTCGTCTCTTTTCCAACGTGAAGAGGTTGAGTCGCTCGAGTCGTTCTTCATAGGGTTTCGTCCTCAGTGATGGTATCATCTTCGTGGCGCGGCGCTGTACTCTCTCAAGTAATTCAATGTCTTTCCTGTAATTAGGAGACCAGAATTGCACGGCGTATTCCAGGTGGGGCCTTACCAGCGAATTATACAAGGATAACATAACTCCCGGCGTCTTGTACTCAAAGTTCCTCGATATGAACCCAAGCATTGTATTGGCTTTCTTACAGGCGGACTTGCAGTGTTTTGTTTGTTTCAAGTCACTGCTGATGGTGACCCCGAGGTCTCTTTCCTCTTGCACAACATGTAGTGGTTCGCCACCCATGTGGTATATGTGGTTGCTGTTTCTGGATCCGATATGCATTACTTTACATTTGGTAGTGTTGAAGGACATCTGCCATTTTTCCGACCACCGAGTGATCAGGTCCAGGTCTCTCTGGATAATTTCGCAGTCTGCCGTCGTGAGTGCCTTCCCACCCACCTTTGTGTCGTCGGCAAATTTTGAAAGATTGGATTTTAATCCTAGTTCTAGGTCGTTGATATATATGATGAAAAGTATGGGTCCCAGCACTGACCCCTGTGGCACTCCACTTGTGACCGGGAGCCACTCGGAGGCCTGTCCGTTGAGTACAACTCGTTGTTTTCTTCCAGTGAGCCAGTCTTTGATCCACGCTGTCAGATCGTCGCCTAATCCCGCCGACTTAAGTTTCTTGAGGAGTCTTTCATGTGGCACTTTGTCAAAGGCTTTCTGAAAGTCTAGATATATAACATCACTGGGGATATGATTATCCCAGTTTTCATAGATACCTTGGAAGAAGTCCAATAAATTGGTTAAGCATGAGCGCTTGTTCCTGAAACCGTGCTGAGCATCGGAAATGATGTTGTTGTCTTCAAGGAACCTAACGAGTTTGTCTCTGATGATCTTCTCGAGGATTTTTCCGGCCACTGAGGTCAAGCTGATTGGTCTGTAGTTTAGGGCCACACTTTTGTCTCCCTTTTTGTAGATCGGTGTTACGTTCGCTTGTTTCCAGTCTTTCGGGACTTTGTTTTGTTGTAGTGACTGATTGTAGATGGCGGTGAGTGGCTTGAGGATTTGCTGCTTGAGTTCCTTGAGCAGCCTGGGTGACAAGTCGTCGGGTCCGGTAGACTTGTTTGTCTCGAGTTTGTCTAGGTACTTTTTCACATCCCGTTCGTCGATTGTACCAATTTCTAGGGGAGTGATTCCCATCGGTGGGGAAGGGCTCTCGGGTACGGACTGGGTATTCTCGACCGTGAACACTGACGCGAAGTTCCTGTTTAGGATTTCGACCATTTGTCTACTGTCCTGTGTTAGTACGTCACTTTCATTTTTTAGGGGACCGATATTGCTTTTTGTCTTCTTTTTGGTTCTTATATACGTGAAGAACTTTTTCGGGTTGGACTTCGCTTCGCGTGCAATTTGCTTTTCATAGTCGCGTTTACTCTGGCGAATGAGTGTTCTGCAAGCTCTGAGGCTTTGATGGTACTGGTCGCGTGCCTCGTCAGTGCTGTTTTCCTTTAGCAAGTTGTATTTTCTCTTCTTCAAATTAATCGCCCGTCGAACTTGGGTAGTCATCCATGGTGTGCTTGTGGCATTATTTGTTCTCCTTGTCTTCATGGGAACAGTCGTTCTCTCTATCTCCAGGAGTTTGTTCTTAAAGCCGTTCCACGCGCCGTCCAACGGAGTGAGGTTCATGGGTTCCCAAGTTGTCTGGGTTAGCAGCTCACGAGCGAAGTTAAAATTGGCTTTTTTGTAGTCTGGAATCTTGGACGTGTTTTCGGTGAGTTCATGGTCTGTTCTGATTTTTAGGCGAATTAGGTGATGGTCGCAACCATCCAGTTTTTCGCCGACTTGACATTCACGTGTGAGATCTGAATCACTCACGAGTACTAGGTCTAATAAGTTATTTTCCCTCGTCGGTTGGCTAACAATCTGAGTAAGAAAAGTGTCCTCTAACATTTCGAGCAATCTGTTACCCTCCCGATCTCCAATCATCGTGGTCCAGTCAATGTTGGAACAGTTAAAGTCCCCGATAATGACTGACTGTTTGTTTTGTGTTATGGTGTGAATTTCCTCGTACAGCGCTTCGTCGTCCGCTGCTTGTTGCTTTGGAGGTCTGTAAACGGTTCCAATTGTTATTTTGTTGTGCTTGCTAGTCTCCAGTTCAACATATACAGTGTCATATTTCTCTGAGTCTTCTTTGGTTATTTCCACGGCAGGGTATTTGTTCTTGACGTAACAGATAACACCTCCTCCTTTCTTGTGAAGTCTGTTTTTGTAGAAGCTCTCGTATCCCGGAATTGAGAATTCGGTCATTAGGTGGTCAGAGGTGGCCCACGTTTCGGTGATGGCAATCACGTCCGGACTTTCTACGTCAACATAGGCAAGTAGCTCATCCCGTTTGGGTATTAAGCTCCGCGCGTTGGTGTATAGGACAGAAATGTCCTTCTTGACTTCAACGCTTCGAGGCACAGTAGTCTGGTGTCTGCTTGTGTTTTCTGTTGGGGGCCTTGGTGTGTGATGAGCGGTCCCTACTGGTTGGTTGTTTACGATACTTTGGTGCCCCTCCCGCGCTCGGAGTTTTTTGAGTACAAAAGTACCTCCTCGTTCAGCAACCTACCAAGCCGTGCTGATCCAATCGCATTGAGGTGAAGACCGTCAGGACGGAAAAGGTCGGGGATATCATAAAAATGATTCCACTGACTTGCGAACGAAACTTCCTCGTCCTGGCAGAGGTGCTTCAATCTGTTGTTGATGTTCGACGCCTTTCTGTGGAAGCCTGTGAAGGCGTTGATTCTCGGAAGAATCCCGGAGTCAATGATGTGGCTTGACTTTTCCTTGAAGCGGCGGATTACTCGTCGGTAGTCAGCTATAATTTCCTCCGTGGACATTGTTTGAACGTTGTTCGTGCCAGCGTGCAAAACAAAGAGTGTGTCCTGCTCCGTGCGGTCTGAGACGAGGTCTACCGCTTCTTCTATATCTTGTAGTTTTGCACCAGGAATACAGTAGCGTCTTCTGTTCTTGATACTTCGTCCACAGAACTCAGTCAGTTGTTCTCTAACAATGCTGTCACCCACCAGTTTTATGTTAACCTTGGTGTTGATCCTTGATCCGTTGAAGTGTGATCCGTCTTCACAGGAGACGGCTGGGAGGTGGTTGTTCCGTCTACGCCTGCACGAGGAGGAGGAGGAGGAGGAGGAGGTGGAGGAGGAGGAGGAGGAGAAGGAGGAGGAGGAGGAGGAGGAGGAGGAAGAAGGAGGTGAAGAGTAGGGAGAAGAAGAAGGAGAAGAAGCAGGAGAAGAAGAAGAAGGAGATGATGATGATGATGATGATGATGATGATGAGGAGGAGGAGGAGGGGGAAGGGGAGGAGGAGGAGGAGGAGGAGGAGGAAGAGGAGGAGGAGGAGGAGGTAGAATGAGAGGAAAAAGAAGATGAAGAAGGCGTAGATGAAGCAGAGGAGGAGGAGGAGGGAGTGGAGGAGGAGGACGAGGGGGACGAGGAGATGGATGAGAGGGCAGCGGAGGTGGAAGCAGAAGAAGAAGAAGAAGAAGAAGAAGAAGAAGAAGAAGAAGAAGAAGGGGAAGAAGAAGCAGAGGAGGAGGAGGAGGAGAGGGAAGAGGAGGAGGAGGAGGAGGGGAGGGGAGGGGACGATGAGGAGGGGGGGGAGGAGCAGGCGGACGTGGGGGACGAGAAGGAGATGGATGGGCACGCAGTGGAAGCGGTAACACAAGAAGAAGAAGAAGAAGAAGAAGAAGAAGAAGAAGAAGACCTCACCTTGCGGGCCATGGCTCTCGTCCGGACCCCTGGGAGGGTGGAGGAGAGGGAGGAGGGAGATGAAGAAGGGGTGGAGGCAGTCGGAGTAAAAGAAGGAGAGGAAGGCAAAGAAGAAGAAGAAGAAGAGGAAGAGGAAGAGGAAGAAGAAGAAGAAGAGGAAGAAGCAGTGGGGGTGGGAGCGGGTAGAGGGGGACGTTGGTTCAACGCTTTAAGGCACTCGGTTAAACCCCTCTCTAAATCTGAGATCTTCTTTTCCATTTGACAGTGTCTACATGACTCCGCCCCCTTATCAAAATATTGTGGGGCGAAGCGTCCTTTGCACCCGGGGCATTTGCGTAGTGATGAAGCCATATCTTTGATTGTTATCTTTTGTTATGTTTTGTTACCTTTTAACTTCAGAGAGAATGAGTGGCAGTAGGTCAGGAGGGAACGATTAACTCCCTCCTGTCTGACTCGGGCAGGTGTTCTCGTTAGACTTCCCTCTAGGGGATTCACGCGGCCGGGTAGGGGAGGAAAAAACAAAGGGTCTCCAGGGAATTTCGCCCTCCGCGCGGCTGGGTATACGCCGCGGCGGGAATGTACGGACCGAAACAATGAAAGAAAATCAGCCTGAAAACAAGGACCTCCTAGTACACTTCTTGGAAAATAATATGTAAATTATGTGTAGTAAGGTTAAGAAGGAGCTTAATACAGTTAGGAAGGAGTTGTATGTGCACCACAGTGTTGTGAGGAGGTGTAGGGGAGGTGTAGGGTAGGGCAGAAGGGATGAGCAAGTGTGCTAGGGAGAATGTGTTTAAGTAAAGTGAATATAACACTTAGCACTTAGCAGAGCAGGTCAGCGAAGCAGCAAAGCAGCAGCAGCAATAGGAGAGCCTCAGGATATGCTGGAGAGCACAAAAGGAAAGCACAGCTGCCGAGACAGCGAGCGTAGTTGACACGTGTGACCCCGAGGCCAGGTCGCGGTCTACTGGAAGGTCTAAGTGGAAAAAACGTGTAAATTAAACATTTATTTGGATTTTGGTCCCCGCGTTATTTAAAAAAACGCGTAAAACAAACTCGCATAAATCGAGAGTTACCTGTAGCAGCGACGGACCAAATTAGTGGCTTTACCGTGTACCAGCGACGGGCCAAATTTTTGTCATGATAAAAAAAAAAATTGATAATGCATAAACTGATCACAAATGCGTGGATATATATATATATATATATATATATATATATATATATATATATATATATATATATATATATATATATATATATATATATATATATATATATATATATATATATATATATATATATAATGAAATGGTTTACGTGAGTGATGATTTTTTTTTTCTATTTTTTCTCGCTTAGAGGGAAGGGCCTTTAAAGAAACATGATCCCCGCAGCTACTGGGTTAAATTACAAATTGCTAGGTTATAAAGCTTTCTACCAGCCAATTTTAAACTCTATATATCTTGTCATACATAGAAGGGTTAGGCCTCGCAAGCATTATGGCAGTAACAGGATTTAGGAACTGGTCATAAGTGATGCTAAGTGTTAATGATTCTATTATACTTCGAGTATTTTACAAAAATAATTGAATTATGAAAAATCATTGGCTTCTTACTAATTGAAAGGGTTATATGTGTCAAAACCTGACAACTAGCAAAAATAATAAACAAACTCATGTGGGATCAGAGAAAAATGTTTTGGAGAAACTACAGAATCTCAATGAGCTTGAAATAATAGTGTTCCGACTGAGTTTCCTCCACTAGGTATTCACACATCCTTATTTGGTGTGTAACATTGTCACTTATCTATAGAATAAAGACAAGAGATGAAAAAAAAAAAAAACTTCATCATCACGACATATATTCAACCATGTTTTCAACGGAGCCTTGGAGGTGAACACAGTCAACAGCCCGTGAAGTGGTAGGAAGGAAAGCACCTAATTACAAGATGTTATGATTCCCAAGATTAATTTCTGCTCATGCCAACTTTCATCAACTGATAAGTTAACAAAGACGGATTCAGAGACCGACAGAAAACGGCATGCTCCAACACACTACCATACTTCTTTCACATTACACCATTTATCCTTTTTTCAATGCTACACACAACCACACCATTACCTGGCTACTACACAGACATCACACCACATTTGTCCTACCCTCGGTATGATCCCATGTGTGGGCTGCTGGCCACGAAGAGGTCAAGTGTTGGCTTCCACTTCGTTCACCTTACTCACCCCGTACCTTCTCTACTCCACCTTGTGCTTTCAAGTGTGCAATAGCTCAATCTACACTCCAGTCGAGCTTTGTACTCAGTGTACACAATGTTATAAGAACTGTGAATGTTACGAAGGTAAAAGAAGGGTCACACCTCGAAAATGCGACAGCACTGAAGCGGTACTCTGCCCCAACTGTAATGGGTTAAGAAGGATAGTGGATACTTTGGCAGCAGTGTTCATGGCTGGCTCAAGTTACTTGGACACTCAAGCAATCCAAGTTTTCATCAAGGTTCATCAGCCATATACCAACCAATGAACTACATGATTAAGCATCGATCTGGCACCCTCTTTTAAAGGTATTATTTGCTTGAAGACAAGGGTATCAGGATGCGCCGCGCCCACCAGGCTTGATTATAAATTCCTAGAAATTGCTGGAACTAGCATCTTTCCTCCTCTTCTTTTCTTGAGTTTGTTTGTTGTTATCCTTCGTTTCACTCGAGTTCCAAGACTTTTTATAAAAATCATTGCTCTCAAACATCCTTGTTAGCAAGAGATACTTTAGTGCAATTTAAAATACTGAAAGCCAAGCGGCCGAGACACACACACGTGCCAGTACAATTGCCAGACTCACAAGAATGCAATGATATGCTTTTTGCTATATTCATTGAAAATAACATGCTATTTTTCCTCACACCAATCCCACTATGGCCGGTGAGCTACGCCCACTCTCCCTCCCTTGAGCTGCTTCCTTTACTGATAAAAACGCTAGTAAGGTAAGGTAAATACCCCCAGAGCGGACTCTACTTTTGGTTCTTCCTCACCGAAATGCAGGTTTCTGAGGCTACTGACAGTAATCTCAACTCTTTTTCCTCCTAGAGTAGAGAGACACCTACCGAAACGGGGGTAAGTCACTCCCGGTGAGGTATATACAGGAAGCGAGGTGGGAGCTGCAAGCCTATCGAAGACTCTTCCCGTGTCCTCACTTTCCGTTTCCCTATTGTCTCATTATCACCAGAGAGTAGTTCAGCATTGTAGTGTTACTCGGGTTCGGTTGAATAAACCACTTCTGCGGTGTCGGATCCCTTTGCTGATTCAACCTATTAACATTCATTTGCAATAAGCAAACCAGGAAATCACAACCAGAAACAATAACATTCACAAAATTTGCAATAAATATATGGAAGAAATGTAAGTCATGTAAATTTTACATAATTCAGTATAAAATAAGAAAAAAAAACTCACAACATGGCCGCACTGTCTGTCCACACAGACCCGAATAACATCACTAGCAGAGTCCCCCACAGAGACAAACATCAACCAGTATAGTCCTCCCTCAGAGACATAAGGGAAACAGGACAGCAGCCACTCCACACACTGCTGAAATGTAACATCATAATCCTAATAACTGTTCACAAACTATAATAAAATCTCATCACTGGAATAAAACGGCGGAAAACTTTCTGTCGGTGATGCGCCATATGTTTCACTTATTCCGCTCTCCAGTAATGGAATGAACACTAATACCCGTACAAATGAACCCTATTGATGATCCAAGTCCAAGGCTGACACATGACTAATCTATAGAAAAATTCTTTACACAAAATGCAAACTTAGGACATGCCTTTAATGCGTATGCTCAAAACCTCCAGGCTCCAGCTGGGCTCCACTGAGACGGTGGGACCCAGCGGCGCCCCACCTCTGACACGTCAACAGCAACGCCCTCTATACAGTTCAAGTAACATAAACCCTATTAAAGCCTTAATCTGAGTATTAATGAACAATTAATCACAGAATCTCTAAATTTGCATATCTACTACAAGTAATTTTATGGTCCAATATAAGCATCAATGGCGCGCAAAACTATAACCAAAACTTCGTAATACAACACGTAAATAGACCACGCGCAGGTGGTTCCACATACTCTGTGATACTTAGTTATGCTGGGATCACACATCTGCGATTTTGCCTCTGCGACTTACTGCGATACCGAAAATGTGAAAAAAAGTGGTGAAATCGCAATCTACTGCACTCTTGCTGCAACAATCGTAACAAGAATCGCAGAGACTCTTTCCGAAACGAAGCAGAGTCGCCACGTATTGCGGGTGATCGCGCAATGCGGCCACCGCTGCGATTTGTTTTGTAATGTTCAAAACAGATCGCAACTGCCTCTGCGATTCCCTTATCGCTCGACTCATTGCAGCGTGATCGCAGTGTGAACGCAGTGAAATCGCAGCACACTGCGACTCGGCAACGATATCGTTGCAATGATTGCAGTGGCTTACTACAAGTCGTTGGCGAATCTAGCAACTTTCTCATCACGAGATGTGGCAATGAGGTATCGCAGCGGCGTCTCCTATAAATAAGCTGGGCGAGCGACGCTCCCTCGCCCTGTCCCCCTATTTAGGGGGTAAATCCTAAAGAAGAAGAAGGAGACGCTCCCTCAGTGTATTTAAACTGGTTGCCCAGCCATGCAGGCGTGGTGGGCAATGACGCTGCTGACCGCGCTGCCGGCGAGGCCACTCTGCTCCCCAACGTAACGTGCCTCGTTCCTCCGAGCATGTCACTGCTCAAGCGTGGCATGGCGGCCCATGCCTCGGCGGGTGTCGTCAGGGACCTTGAAGAGGTCCTGGCGGCCGGCTCACCTTCTGCGCACTGGTATCCCTCGGCGACGGGCTCCGGCAGACGTCAGGTCCCATTAGGCGCCCCCAGGCGAGTGGGTTCCAACCTCCACCGCCTGCGCCTCGGGTACAGGTGTGCCTCGCTCCTGGACCTAGACGACCCGGTCCCGGTGGAGTGCCCTTACTGCGAGGAGGAGGTCATCCAGCCGCTCCTCCACTACCTCCTCGAGTGTGGGGGGACACGCCATCTCCTCCACAACCCGGACGGGCTGCCGGCACCGGAGCTCATCATGGCCCTCAATGATGAAGCTCTGGTGCGTCTCATTACCACATGTGAGCCCCCGAGGTAAACCCCCCGATAACATTTCGCCACATCAGCTCACGGGCCGTCCAAAGTGGCAAAGGCCCGTTTCCCCCTAGGGGATAAATCACTAAGAAGAAGAAGAAGAAGAAGAAGAAGAAGAAGACGCTCCCTCGCTTGATTTTCACACTGCCGTGCTCTGGTGACGACTGCCTCCGGAGTCCCAACTGCCTCTCGCTCTGCCAGCCACCGCTCCCGCCCACAGTGTGCCCCACAACGTCTTGTCCCCTTCAGGACCCCTTCTACATCATGCTGAAGGAGAGGAAGTACAGCGACCTGACAGCAGCTGCTGGTTTGTTTTCCTAGATACACGTTTTTCCCAAGAGATTTGACCTGACGACCTCACCGCAGCTGCGGACTTTTGTTATTGTCCTAACGCGCCAAATTATTTTCGTCTTGCCTCGCCCATATCTTCACCATGCCGTCCCTCAAGCGCTGTTCTGAGTCTGGCCTTCGCATGGCCAAGCAGTACTTTCTTTCCAAGGACGTTTGTAGGTTCTGCGTTAAGACTCAGAAGGATGATCAGAGGATCATAGAGTTACAGAATAGGGTTACGACTCTCGCCGCCCAGGCAGACTTATTAGTTAGTGCAGCAGAAACAAGCCCCGCCTCCTCCTCTTCCCCTTCCTCTTCCTCTTCCTCTTCTTCCTCGTCCTCCTACCCTCCATCATCGGCTTTGGTATTTTCTTCTCCCACACAGCAGCCCCTCCCATCCTCCTCCTCCTCCTCGACCATCTCCACTCTCCCCTCTTCCCAACAAGCCCCCGCCTCCTCCTCTTCCTCTTCTTCCTCGTCCTCCTCCCCTCCATCACCGGCTTTGGTATTCTCTTCTCCCACACAGCAGCCCCCCCCCCCCCCGCCCCCCCCCATCCTCCTCCTCGACCATTTCCACTCTCCCCTCTTCCCACCCCTCCTTCTCTTCCTTCTCCTCCTCCTCCTCCTCCCCGCTTTCCTCTTCCGTCACCCCTCTCCCCTCTTCCCACCCCCCTCCTCCTTCTCCTCCTCTCCCTCTTTCTCCTCCTCGTTCGTCCCTCCCTCCCACACCTGTCCCTCACCTTCCCTTTCCCCCTCTTCCTCCTCCCTCTCCTCGTCCGTTCTTCCCTCACCCTCCCTTTCTCCTCCTCCTCCTTCAGTCGAGTCGATGTAACACAGACATTGGAAGGAGTTTCTTTTCAAACCGAGTCATCCGCCACTGGAACAATCTTCCCTCAGAAGTAGTAAATGCGAATACCATCAACTCCTTCAAATATAGAATCGACCGTCATTTCGCTCCGTCGGGAGTAAACTGAATAACGAGGGGCTTTCATCTGCTCCTCAATATCGAGGTGCTTTCATCTGCTTATGAAGCCCCAAGTGGCGGTCGAGCAGATTAAATCACCAAAGCGGGCGACCTCGTAATGAGCCAATAGGCTTTCTGTTGCCTGCATTTCCATGTTTCCATGTTTCCTCCTTCTTCTCCTCCTCCTCCTCCTCCCCATCCTCCTCCTCCTCTTCCTCTCCCTTCTCCTCCTCCTCCTCCTCTCCACCTTCCACCTCTTCCACAATTTCTCCTCGTTCTTCACAGCAGGTCCCTCCCCTTCCTTCCCGCTCTCCCCTCCCCTCCTTCTGGTCCCTCTCCTGGCCGCCGGGTGCTTGTTGTTGGTAATAGTCAGAAACGTTATGTTGACAGGTATTTTTGCTCCAAGGATAAGAACAGGACGAGGGTGTGTTTCCCAGGGGCAGGGGTGGGCCATATATCAGACAGGATTGAGACGTGTATGGCAAACGAGGGATCGAACCTCATCGTCTTTCTCAGCTGTGGCGGAAACGAAGTTTCCCGTGTGCCAAGCGAGGACCTTCTCCGGCGTTTTAGGGAATTGTTAGGTAGGATACGAGATGCTGGTGGGTCGCCAGTAGTGTGTGGCGTTCTGCCAAGGAGGGGCGTTGGCGATGGATGGCTGTCCAGGGCGACAGAAATGAACAGCAGACTTGCTGAGCACTGTGAGCGCAATGGGTGGCTGTTCGTCGACAATTGGGACCACTTCTTTGGCAACGACGCCCTCTACGCCCGTGACGGGATACACTTGACGTTCAAGGGTGTTGAGGCTCTCTTAGACTCCCTTGAGCGAGCATTTAGTACCCTGAGGGATTTTTTAGTATAGACGAGGGGGGGAGGAGTAATGGGAGAGGACATCTAGCTCATAATAAAACCAGGCACCTTAGAAGTAATTATAGGGGAGTAACAGAGGGCGGGCTAAGAATCTTCTACACTAACAGGAGGAGCCTCAGAAATAAGATAGACTACTAAGGGATGAAGCTTGTTCAGAAATTTTTGACATAATAGCGATCACTGAGACATGGATAGACACTGCCAATAGAAATTTTAGATCGGAATTTGAAATCACGGGTTATCAGATGTTTCACAAAGACAGAAGGGGCAGAAAGGGAGGTGGAGTTGCGCTATATGTTAAAGACTCACTTAAATGTTTAGTTAACCATTCAGTCAAAACTAACATGGATTCAGAATCAGTTTGGGTGGACGTTTACAAAGGGAAAGAAAAACTAATTCTAGGAGTTCAGTACAGGCCACCCAACCTTAACAGGCAGGACACGAGTATATTACTACAGGAGATTGGCTGGGCGAGTATGAGTAGAAATGTCTGCGTAATGGGGGGCTTTAATTATAGGAATATAGACTGGGAAGACCTAGTGGGTGACCTGAAAGTCTAGGATTTTCTTGAAGTTATACAAGATAATTTCCTTAAGCAGGTAGTTACTGAGCCTACCAGAGGAGATAACATATAATACTTAGTCCTAAGTAATAATGGAAACTTGCTACATGAGTTGGAGGTGGGCGGAGAGTTAAGAAATAGCGACCACAGAACGGTTCGTTTTAGCTTAGATTGGACGGTAACCCGCGAACCAAACCCAGTGTTAGTACCAGATTTTAGAAGAGCAAATTACGAGGGGCTTCGAAGACATCTTGAAGGGGTAAACTGGGATAATTTAAGGATTCATTAGGGCCAGAACTGTGGGTTGGAGAGCAGGAGAACCAGGTAGAAATGTCTTACAATAATTTAGTTAGAGTAATAGTAGAGGGGCAAGGACAGCATATACCACAGCGAACACTTAGAAAAGAAAACAATGACCCTAAGTGGATGACTCGTGGACTAAAACACGAGATAGGGTTAAAGAAGGGAATTTATCAGAAAATAAAGAATGGTGAAACACATCTCAGGGGCCGATATGTCGAACTATCTAGATTAGTGAAGAAAAAACACCAGGATATCAAAAAGGAGTTATGAGATCAAACTAGCAAATGAGGCGAAAAGTAATCCTAGGGGCTTCTTTCAGATGTATAGAACAAAAACAAGGGAGAAAATTGGACAGCTGGAAACAAACGCAGGGGAGCTAGTGGAAAATTACGAAAATATGAGCACATTGCTGAACGATTACTTCCTTTTAGTATTCACACAAGAGGATCGAACGACTATTCCGGAAAGGGTTCAGGTGTACGAGGGCGGGGATGGCGATAAATTGAGGGATATAATCATTACCAGGCAAGTAGTTCAGGATGAGATACATAAGCTTAAGAAGAATAAGTCGTCAGGTCCTGACGGGATATTTCCGAGGGTATTAAAGGAATTACGTGATGTACTCAGTGACCCACTAACCGACATCTTTAAGATGTCGGTAAATACTGTTTATGTGCCCAGCCTATGGAAAGTAGCTAATGTGACGCCGATTTTCAAAAAGGGGGACAGGTCAGCTGCTTCACACTATCGCCCAATTAGCTTAACATCGGTTATAGGAAAGATGCTGGAGTCCATAATAGCCAGGAACATTTGGGAGCATCTAGAGAAACATAGCTTAATTCACGACTCGCAGCATGGGTTCACGAAAGGTAGGTCATGCCCCACCCATATCTTGTCCTTCTACAATAAAGTATTTGAGGCGGTTGACAGAGATGAAAATTAGATGTAATCTATCTTGATTTTAGTAAAGCGTTTGACAAAGTTTCTCACCAACGACTGTTGCTTAAATTACAGGCTCGCGGAGTAGAGGGTAAAGTTTTGAACTGGGTCAAGGCGTGGCTTAGCAATAGGAAGCAAAGAGTGCAAATCAATGGTAAAAGATCTGACTGGGGATGTGTTACGAGTGGGGTCCCACAAGGTTTGGTATTAGGTCCACTTTTGTTTATTATTTATATCAATGACTTAAGATACAGGAATTAGTAGTGATGTCAGTAAGTTTGCAGATGATACCAAGATCGGTAGAGTAATTGAGTCGGATCAGGACGCTAGTATTCTCCAGGATGAACTAAACAGATTGTATGACTGGGCTGATAAATGGCAGATGGAGTTCAATGTAGGAAAGTGCAGTATTTTGAGTGTAAGTAGGAACAACCCCTCTCATAACTATTGCTTAAATGACACTCTTATAAGCAGGTCTGGGTGCGAGAGAGATTTAGGGGTCTAAGTGAGCTCTGATCTCCGTCCAAGGGCACAATGCATTCAAGCTAGAAATCGAGCAAATAGGGTACTGGGATATATTTCAAGGAGCGTAAGCAACAAAAGCGCCGAAGTCTTCTTCAAACTATATTTAGCATTAGTTAGACCTCATCTTGACTATGCAGTTCAGTTCTGGTCACCTTACTATAGAATGGATATCAAAATGTTAGAATCAGTGCAGAGGAGGATGACGAAGATGATTCAGGGGTTGAAAAACTTGCCATACGAGGAAAGACTCAAACAGTTAAACTTGCATTCTCTAGAAAGGTGAAGGGTGCGTGGAGACATGATCGAGGTTTATAAATGGATGAAGGGCTTTAATAAGGGGGATATTCATAAGGTTTTGTTGGTAAGAGAACCGGGTAGGATACGAAGTAATGGGTTTAGACTGGATAAATTCAGATTCAAGAGGGACATAGGCAAAAATTGGTTTACTAACAGGGTGGGGGATGAGTGGAATAGGCTTAGCAGTCATGTGGTGAGTGCCAATACAATTGTCACATTCAAAAATAGATTAGATAAATTCATGGACAGCGATATTAGGTGGGGTTAGATACACGGGAGCTTAGGGTCAAAGGAGCTGCCTTGTTCAGGCCTACCGGCCTCTTGCAGACTCCTGCGTTCTTATGTTCTTCTTATGTTCAAACCCCCCAAAAGACCAAGAAGATCAAAGTCTCTCCACCAGCCCCCACACTTACCAATCCACCAAGCCCCAAACCACCACCATCATCGTCAACATCGTCCAACACACCCTTAACACCTGAAGACCAGCCTGCCTGCTGTGGAGATATTGGCCACCTACCATTCTGTGGAAGTAATCGGGAATCCACAGGAAGTTATACAGGCGCTGCCAGCTCCTCCACCCCCACCAGCACCTGTTTTACAGGAACAAAATGAGTCCGATCCAGAGTGGCCTGTCCAAGAAGAAAGTGAGGAGGAAGACGCCGACGAAAAAGAAGAAGAAAAATTACCATCAGAGGGCCAGGCTGCATGTGGAAAGAGGATAAGGCCACTGTCCCTTCTGGCAGAGGTTGAGAGGGAGCTGGGGAAATGGCTGCTGGGACTGAGCAAAGACTCCGAGCCAACAGCTCTCACGTCCACGAACATAAATGTATAATCTGCATCCACAACAGCCAGCAGGACCACCGAAAAGAACTTCTTGTAATTATAGTAGTGTGAACCACTAAACTCTGGATTCCTGATGCGTTGTGTTTCCCGTTATTGAACCCAGGGTGTGGGGGAAATTCCAGCTTTCTTGGAACCCACTGGCAATCTCCTTCCAACCCTCCACTGAGTCTGGCATTTGCAGGAATTCATCTCCAAACGCAGCAACTATGGCTCTGCACATCTCAGGAACAACAAGGAAGATGGTGTTGGGTGCCACACGGAATGCATAACCAAGGCTCTTATAGGAATTCCCTGTTGCGAGGAATCCGACGGTTACAGCAACACGTAGCCAGGGTCCAAGGGCTTCCTCCAGAACGTTGTCTTCTTTTCGATGTAGGGTCGAACACGCTCCACTATCTCGTTAAACATGGTCTCAGTGATTCAGATGAAGTTCTGGAAGAGCAGAGGGTCCTCGTCAGCCAGCTCACGCATCAGGTTTTGATAGTGGCCTTTGGTGGCTTGTCGTGTCAGGTATCCACGTACCCAAGTACTTCGGGCTTTCCTTTTCTCCCTTTTCTGTATCAGCTGTTCAACATATTGGAGGGTTATTATGGGCAATCTCTCAAAGGCCACTATAGCTGCAACTAGCTGAGGATTCTTCACAATGTCACTGTCGATAAAGTCAATGAGGCTCATGGTGTTGGCGTTGCTACTGGAGAGGTAGATTGGTTAGTGCACAAGCAGGTGGACCCACCCCTCATTCATATCCCTGTGGAGACACCCAGCAGGTGGTCACGATTAATTGCAGTACATCGTTGCGAAGTCAAACTGGAAATGAGAGCCAGTCGAGCAGCATTCTTTATCCATTGCAATAATCGTGTGTACGTCGAAGGTGCTCACGATGAATCCCTGCATGAGTTTGTGATAATTTCAGTAAGCTGCGATACGCACTCGATATTTCCTCACTTCGCCTGCAATGATTTTTTTAATTTTTTTTTTACAACAGGAGACAGCTCAAGGGCACAAAAAAGGAAACAATAATAAAAAAGCCCACTACTTGCTGCTCCTAAAAAGAATCCAAGAGGTGGCAAAGGTCTACGACTGAGCGAGCGAAGATTGAGCACACATCGTAATGGATCGCGAAATCTTTCTTGTTGCAACAAATCGCGCTTGTCGGGTGGTGACCGAGCTGAGACTCCAACGTTTTCGGTATCGCAGTTACCCGCAGAGGCAAAATCGCAGATGTGTGGTCCCAGCATTATAACATGAACTGTATTCAAAAATAAATTTTTAATATATATATCGTGAATTTTACCATAATCACGATACACTCCCCACCACAAACTTACAACTAATTACTGCTCTTCTACAGGAAGAAGTATAACTAAGCTATGAACAGATCTAGTTATATTACCATCTCCTTGTCCTGAATATTCATTTCCTGGCTTACTAATTATGTACCGAAGCAAAACATCTCTAACCTTTCCATCTTTACTTCTGAGAGCATTTATTACCTGTGCAATTTTCCATTCCTCCTCAAAACATTAGGATCGTTTACCAATATTATGTCTCCAGATTGAGCATTTCGCACATCAACGTGTCATTTCTGCCAAACTATAAGGCTGGGAAAGTAGTTGCGTATCAGAATGCATCAGTTATCTTATCCTTAAATGCATATCTCTTACTAAAACTACTACGTACTTTCATCACACAGTGCAGGAGGCACTACAACTGTGGAACGACCCAAAAGATGATCATTAGGATGAAGGGCAGAACCGCTATCGAGATCAGATATTTTCTTGTACCCAATTGGTCTTTCATTTAGGAGATTGGTCGTACATAACCGTTTGCAACTCACCATATGACAAAACAGAGTAGCCGATAATTCTCCCCAGGGATCTCTTCACTAATCTGATCAATGCCTCACTGCAACCTTCCTCCAACGGTGCACCCGCTGACTTGTTGAATTCCCAGGAAAGGCCCTCAAATCGACCAAAATTAGTTGTTTCCTTAAGATTCCATTGAAGATTATATTTCTCAGTTCCTTATTGGCTGATACCAACTGTGTACCATTGTCCAAGAACACCTTTCGGGGAAAACCTTTTATGGATGTGAACCTTTTAAATACCTTAAGGAACTTTTCAGTATCATATAGCCTTTTGCAATATCGAGGTACACAGCTCTAGTAGCCATACAGTTAAATGACTCCATATACCTTTCTCACTCTTCGCTTCACGGTGTCGCACACAACAAAAGGTCCAAAAAGATCAAGGGCTACATTAAAAAAAAAAAAAAAAAAAAAAAAACAAAAAAAAAAGGAGGTGAAGGCTCAAGTCTCTCTTGGCAGTTCACCCATACATTGAGAGGCACATTTATTGTCAATCATACGACAGGTAACGTACTGTCGTTTCACATATTTAAGAGCTCTACGAGCTCCTGGCACCCAAAATTTCAGCTGCAGTCTGACATGTCTCAACACCCGCATGATTCTCCCTGATGTATCTTCCTAAGGTATAGTTTGGTGAAAGGGTGATCTGCTGTTAGAAGAATGAATTCATCACAGACCCAGTTATCTTTCATCCATTTTGATATTCTGGTTCCCACCACTATTACTTTCTCATCATTGAGTTTTGGCCCCAATCGTTTAAATCTTTATTCCCAATCTGGATTGACCGGACTCAGCACTTGTCTGATCCAATAATTCTCAGCTACTTGCAGGCCTTCAGCTGAAGGCTCTTCACTCAATCCTTTGAATGACCTTGCCTTCACTACTTGCAATACCCGAGCTGTAACTAACAGCAATTTCTTGTAGCTGCTAAATTTACTGATATCTATAATTGGCTTTACATCCATAACTTCACATGCATTAGCAGTCGCCTTTGCAAACAGTGTCAGGTAATTCCTCCTCAAAGTTTTGCTTCAACGGCCATTTAATATGATCCAAGTTAAGAAATTCTGGACCTCTTTGCCACACAGATTCTGGTCCTAATTCTGACGGAGCCCACCCCCTTGTAGTTAAGTCCGCTACATTATCTTCATATGGCACCCAGTACCATTCTGTTGGGTCTGCCCGGGATTGTATTTCAGCCACTCTATTTGCAACAAAAGGATTAAACCTGCATGACTCCTTTTGAATCTGAGCTCGCACTATAGAGGAGTCAGTAATGTGAATAACTCTTTGGAACTTAAATTTCATTTCACTTTCAATTGTAGATCTTACACGACTAGCTACAACAGCCCCATATAATTCTAGTCTTGGCATACTGGTCTGTCTAGTAGGTGCGACTCTGTTCTTAGACCACAATAAGTAGGGGCTGACTGAACCATCAGACAATTCCCATCTGATGTAAGCCACAGTTCCATATGCTTTGTTACTGCCATCACAGAAAATTACTAGTTCTGGATGACCCACTGCCGTTGATGGTTTTATACATCTGTGAAACTCTAAATCTGCCACGATAAACCTTTCCTTAAATAGTGATTTTGTCCTCTTATACAAAGTTTCATTAATGGGTTCATCCCATCCTCTTTGCTGATTTCCAGTGCCTTCCCTAACTACATCTCGCATTAACAACTTGGCCTTAAGGGTAAAGGGAGTCAGTGGCGGATCTAGAAAATATTTTTTTTTGGGGGGGTGCACTAGGCACTCGGCTCGCAACCGAAATTTCTCAGTTGAATAGAGATATTGGGTTCTATTCCCGGGCAGAGTGAGAGTTAAAATGGGCTTTCTCTACACTCCAGCCCCTGCACCTCCGTAGCCGAGTGGTTTCTGTGACCGCCTACCTCTCCTCGGGGCACCGGTTCGAGTCCAATTACCTAGGTGCCTTCGGCGCACAGCCCACCCAGCTATTGCTCCTGTTCATCCTTCCTTTCGGGTTGGTCATTAAACCGGTACCTGGGGAAACTTGGGGAAAGTAAATTGTAGGAATCCTGACGGACAAGTGTGTGTGTGTGTGTGTGTGTGTGTGTGTGTGTGTGTGTGTGTGTGTATTTACCTAGTTGTATTTACCTAGCTGTAGTTTTACAGGGCCTGGGCTTTACGCTCCTCTGTATCTACATTTATCCAACTTTTCCTTAAAGCTTTGCACACTCCTCGCCGATACTACATCCTCACTTAGTCTGTTCCAGACCTTTATATTTCTTTGCGGGAAGCTATATTGCTTTGTCTCTCAAGCATCTTCCCTTCCTCAGTTTTTTACTATGTCCTTTTGTGTTCCTGGTGGTAATTTCTTCTTTTAGTGGTAACTCCTCGTGATCTACTTCTTCCATTTTGCTCAGTAATTTGTAATTTTTTTGCTCAATAATTTGTAAATTTGTATTGGGTCTCCCCTTTCTCTTCTTTGTTTTAGTGTTGGTAAGTCCATTTCTTTTAGTCTTTCCTTTTATGTCAATCCCTCCAGCTCTGGAACCATTTTTGTTCCATTGTATTCTTTCTAGTTTCTTAATGTGTTTCTACTTATGGGGAGACCACACTGCCTCCGCATATTCCAACTTTGGTCTAATCATAGTGGTAATTAATTTTTTCATCATATCCTTATCCATGTAGCGGAATGCTATTCCTATATTTCTCACCATGTTATACGTATCACCGAATATTCGATTAACATGACTCTCTGGCTGTTCGTTATCTTGCATTATTACTCCCAGATCTCTCTCTTCGTGTACTTTCTTTAATGTTTCACCATCCCCCATTTTATATGTCCATTTTGGTCTTCCTTCACTTTATCCCATTTCCATAACATGACATTTCTTTACATTGAATTTCATCTCCCATTCCATACTCCACTTCCAAATCTTGTTTAGGTCTTCTTGCAGAATTTCGCAATCTTTACTGTTTCTTATATGTATTAGCAGCTTTGCATCGTCTGCGAACAGGCTAATGTAACTATTTACTCCCTCTGGCACGTCATTAATATATACTAGGAAAAGTATTGGTGCCAATACCGATCCCTGAGGCACTCCACTCTCTACAGTTCTCCATTCCGATTTTATGTCCTTAACCACTGTTCTTATCTCTCTTCCCCTTAGGTAGCTTTCCATCCAGTTCTTCATTTTCCCTTTCAATCTTCCTTTATTTTCTAGTTTCCACAGCAGTCTTGTATCTGGAACTTTGTCGAACGCCTTCTTCAGGTCTGGGCAGACGCAATCAACCCATCCGTCCCTTTCCTGTATTTTGTCTGTCACTCTTGAGTAAAAGCTCAGTAAATTTGTCACACATGAGCGCCCTTTACTAAATCAATACTGTTTACTTGTGATTAAATTATGCTCTTCTAGAAATCTCGTCCATTGTTTCTTTATCACTTTCTCATAATATATTTTACATACTACACTGGTCAATGATACAGGTCTGTAGTTCAAGGGTTCTTCCTTCCTTCCACTTTTGTATATATTGACCACTTCGGCCCTCCGCCACTCCTTAGGCACTGTACCAGTTGTTATTGAGCATTTAATGATGTCATATATTGGTCTAACCAGCTCATTTTTGCATTCTTTCAATATATACCCTGAGACTCCATCTGGTCCAACAGCTTTCCTCTCTTCCAGCTCCCCCAACAACTCTCTCTCTCTATATATCAATATAAATATAAATATATATATATATATATATATATATATATATATATATATATATATATATATATATATATATATATATATATATATATATATATATATATATATATATATATATATATATATATATATATATATATATATATATATATATATATATATATATATATATATATATATATATATATATATATATATATATATATATATATATATATATATCCTCTTTATTTACTGTAACTTTTTCCATATGAACATTTATCTTGTTTTCGTGTGGCTCTTTAAATATTGATTCATTAGTAATTCTTAGCCGTTTCGGTGAAACTTTTTCTGTTGCGCTAGACATATTGAAAGCCTTCGATAGAGTCTGGCACCAGTTTTTGCTTTCTAAACTGCCCTCTTTCGGATTTTATCCCTCTCTCTGTTCCTTTATCTCCAGTTTCCTTTCCGGCCGTTCTATCTCTGCGGTGGTAGACGGTCACTGCTCTTCCCCTAAACCTATCAATAGTGGCGTTCCACAGGGCTCTGTCCTATCACCCACTCTCTTCCCGTTATTCATCAATGATCTTCTTTCCATAACAAACTGTCCTGCCCACTCATACGCCGACGACTCCACTCTGCATTATTCAACTTCTTTCAATAGAAGACCCTCTCAACAAGAAGTGCACGACTCCAGACTGGAGGCTGCAGAACGTTTAACCTCAGACCTTGCAATCATTTCCTATTGGGGCAGAAGGAACCTTGCGTCCTTCAATGCCTCAAAAACTCAATTTCTCCACCTATCAACTCGACACAATCTTCCAAACACCTATCCCCTATTCTTCGACAACACTCAGCTGTCACCGTCTTCAACACTCAACATCCTCGGTCTATCCTTAACTCAAAATCTCAACTGGAAACTTCATATCTCCTCTCTCGCTAAATCAGCTTCCTCGAGGTTGGGCGTTCTGTATCGTCTCCGCCAGTTCTTTTCCCCCGCGCAGTTGCTATCCATATACAGGGGCCTTGTCTGCCCTCGTATGGAGTATGCATTTCACGTGTGGGGAGGCTCCACTCACACAGCTCTTCTGGAATTCCGCCGCGATGTTGCCTCTCTTTCTATCTTCTATCGATATATCCACGCTGACTGCTCTTCTGAACTTGCTAACTGCATGCCTCCCCCCCTCCCGCGGCCCCGCTGCACACGACTTTCTACTCATGCTCATCCCTATACTGTCCAAACTCCTTATGCAAGAGTTAACCAGCATCTTCACTCTTTCATCCTTCACGCTGGTAAACTCTGGAACAATCTTCCTTCATCTGTATTTCCTCCGGCCTACGACTTGAACTCTTTCAAAAGGAGGGTATCAGGACACCTCTCCTCCCGAAACTGACCTTTCTTTCGGCCACCTCTTTTGATATTTTTTTGGGAGCAGCGAGTAGCGTTTTTTTTTTTATTATTTGTTTTCTTTTTTTGGTGCCCTTGAGCTGCCTCCTTTGTTGTAAAAAAAAAAAAAAGTAAAAACTTGCTGGAACTTTTTGTCAAGTAACTCCGCCATGTCTTTAAGTTCATCGATTGTCACATTCCCATCGCTCAGTCTTTCAATTGTTTCTCTTGGTTTAATCTTACCATTTATGAATCTATAAAATAGTTTAGGTTGTTCCTTGCACTTTTCCACAATATCCTTTTCATATCCCTTTTCTTCTTCCTTCCTTATTTTCACGTATTCATTTCTCGCTATCTTAAAATCTTATTTATTCCTTTGGTTTTTATTTCTTTTTAATCTTTTTCATGCTTTGTCTCTTTTTACTTCTGCCTTAGCACACCTTGCATTAAACCAGTCCTTTTTCCTTTTTCTTTAGGTTTGTATTCTGGTACAAACTTCTTAACCCCTGTTTTATACGCCTCTATAAAAATATCATACTTTTCTTGCACTTTACTTGTTCCCATTAGCTCATCCCAGTCCAGCTTTCCATAATATTTCCTAAGATTTTCCACGTCTGCCTTCCTATAGTTTAACCTGTTTCTTTTATATGATTCATCCTCTTCTCTTCCTTCCTCCTCCGTTTCTATCCCTATGATTACGTGGTCACTCTTTCCCAGAGGGCATCCGTACCTTAATTCATCCTTCAAGTGTATTCCTCTTGTTAACACCAGGTGTAATGCCGGGATGTGTAGGGAGGAGGAGAAACTTAGAAGAATAAGGAAAAGACGAAGGTTAAGTCATTATAAGTGATTACAAGTAGTTATAAGTGAGCATAAGTAGTTATAAGTGATTATAAGTCACTACAAGGCCATCATAGATATGTAAGTAATTGTAAGAAGCTATCATTAATCACAACCTATAACATAACACATCCCCCCCCCCCCCTCAGACTACAATTACACCATGTGTTGCAATACTTACATCACCTTCCCGCCAGAACTTAGCGTCTACCGTCCCTCTCCTTTCCTCCCCTCCCCCTACCAGCGCACGCATTTCGGAGTTGTTGCCAGCTCTTGCTTGTAAATGTCCTATCTGTTAAAGTCATCCACCTTGCATAGATTTTTCCGCTGCTTCAAAAGTAAATTTCGTCACCTTGCAGGTTAAGGAACCGTAACCATATATAAACTACCCTAATTTTCCCTTCATATTAAATAAAACCTTAATAGATTATAAATCAGCTACTAGGCCCCCCTTTTCCCGCCCTACGGGGACGCCGCAGGGCGAGTATAAAACTCGGGGTAGCGTTTCCCGGGCATCATTCAACTCCACTCCCACTCCTGCCTTGGAAGAGGAAGGACCTCCACCCCGCGCTTCCAGGAAGAAGAAAGAAGAAAGAAGAAAGAAGACGGACCAGGACCCCGCATGCCATCCCATTGGCTGCCACCCAAGAGGCTGCGTGCGGACTCCGGCTGAGAGGCTAAGCTTCGTCTCCTCTCCTCGCCGATCGAGCTCTCTCATTGGCTCGCTGCTCCAGCCACCCGGCCGAGACCTGCGAGGGGTAACACTTATATTCCTCTCCTGCTGCCACCCATACTGCAGCTGTCTCACTTCTTCTGCTGCTGCTGCTGCTGCTGCTTCTGTTGCTACTGCTGCTGCTGCTGCTTCTGTTGCTGCTGCTGTTGCTGCTGCTGCTTCACCTGCTGCTGCATCTTCTGCTGCTGCTTCTGCAGCCACCCGGCGATCCAGCCACTCCGTCCCCGTACTGGGTGACACAAAAGAGAATCCACTACGGTCTCGAGCTTGCTCCTGTAGACACAAGTGACGTTCCCGCACGGGTCCGGACTGGAGGTAACCCCCTAGACCTGAGGAACGTCTCCTTGTGAACTACTGGAAGCGAGTGGTTAAGACAGGCTTTTTCCTTCCCCTAACATCTTTCATTCCTTTCCGCTCCTGGTTGAGGGGCCTGGGGGACCTTAAAAACCCTCAGAAGCCCTGAAGCAGGGGCAAACCGCGATGCCCTGCTGAAGTCTGTGATCGTGCGGGTCCAGCGGCAGGTGCGGGTCCGGTATACACACACGAATAGGGACTCTTAGGGATAGGAGCTGCTCCTGGGTGCCTACGACTGCTTTTAGAAGTAGGGGCACCGGTTTTTACAAACGGGAGCAGGTAGGTAGGGCTTCTTCTTCTGACAACAACTCACGAACGATGCAAGATGACGAAAGTAAAGATAAAACCCCCTAACCCCCAATCAACCGAAACGAAAGCTGCTCTCCTTCGTATCCTCGGCAAGAACAACGTCTACCTAACAAGAGCCATTCCTGTACGAGATGGCTTCCTCACCATCCTCAACGACCCCCAAGACGCCGACAACCTCTTCAAACAAGCCACGTTGAAAGACCTATCAGAAGAACAGTTCATCCCAGTCCTGCCCCTAGACATCAAGGCGAAACGGACAGTCCTCTTGTTTGGAGTCGATACACACATCCTCCAACACACCCCGAGGGAAATACAGGAGGAACTACAACGAGTCAACGAGTTCACGGCCAACAATGTGGATACAATCACTAAATTCCCAAACAACGCCCCAGTTCTGAAAATAACATTCCTGGAAACTCCACCCGCCCAGAAGTGTATTGAAGGTGGCCTCAAACTATTCAATCTGCGGATCCCTGGCCATAACATCAAGCAGGAGGAGTACATCCCGATACAGACATGTATGCGATGTTACAAAGTTGAAGACCACCACACAAGCAATTGCATCAAGGACAAGAATTACCAGATATGCTCAGAATGCAGCGCGGAGGGCCACGTCTGGCAAGCTTGTCAGTCTACCACCAAGAAATGCATCAACTGCGGAGGAGAGCACAGATCACTAGCCCACAAGTGCCCCGTACGCAAGGCAGCCACTCAGCGAGTGAAAGAAGCCCTGACGCAAAAGAAGACACAATCATACGGCTCCGTCGCATCCACCAACCTCCTTCCATCCTCACCACCAGCCATTTTCCTGTAACCCGAAAAAACAACAAAAATCATGACATGCATCTTGCATTCTCTAGTTGCTGATCTTGGATCCCCAGGAACATACGCCCAGGAACTCCATGACACCCTCACAGCCAACGGACTCCCACCAATAGTGATCCCTAACCCTCCCGACTCAAGCAAGATCATCCAGAAAACAATCCCCTCTCAACATATCACCCCAACACCTACCGCGAGTGACATGCCCCAATCTCCTGCAAGTACTACCGACTCAGAAGACGACAGCGATGCTCCAGAGACCTCCAGCGACGACGATGAGGGCGCAGACGGCTCTCAGCAACAACAACTCCCCACTTCCAGCAAGAATGAGGTCAACACACCAACACCCCATCCTGTGACACGCTCAAGCACACAAGAAGTGAGCGGCAGTAACAAGCCCTCCACCTCCACATCACACGCTACTACCCGCACCATCAACCTCCCAGAGATTCCTTCCCAGAGCCTGAAACCCAAGAAGAAGACAAAGAAAAAGAAAGCCGAAACCTAACTCACACACATGGAACAAATCAAAATAATTCAACATAACGTACTTCATTGGAGAAACAGAAAATTCGGTCTCACCCACATGTACAAATCATTAGACCCGGAAGTCATTCTCATCAACAGCCACGGTATGAAGAACGACGAACCCTTAAAGATCCACGGCTACGTCGTACATAAGAAGAACGAATCAAACACCCACAACGATGGCACTGCCATAGCCATCAAACACGGAGTGCAACACCGTATACTTGATGACTTCATGTCAGACGTCCTTGCTGCAGAGATCCAAACCTCCACCGGTAAAATCATCATAGCCACCCTCTACCAACCGCCGGCGAGAGACTACCTCCCTGTGCCAGATTTCTTCTCCCTCTTTCGACGCCACATCCCCGTGTACATGATAACCGATCTGAACGCTAACCATCCGTTCCTGGGGTACAGAACCACCAATGTCAAAGGCAGACAGCTTTTCCATCTAACAAACAACAGAACCATGAGACACATCGGACCACAGTTTCCCACATATGTGGCACATAACACGGCCTCCACACCTGAAATTATTCTGTCAAACTTCAGGACATACCACAACACCCACATAGCGCAAGGACCGTTAACCACCAGTGACCACTTCCCCATCATCTTCACAATATCAGTAAAACCAATCTTAACTCCCTCCTCACCGAGACCTGATTACAAACGCGCAGATTGGGACGCCTTCAAGGCCGATATCAACAACAAATTCAACAACCCGGGAGCTGTCATCGAAGCCCGCACAGACGCCGTCGACGCAAATATAGATCAGTGGTACGATACAATACGTACGTCTCTCACTACCCACATTCCCACCACCCACCACAAGACAATGCCCTGTACTCCATTCAGTCACCGAACCAACGCTTTAATGGTACAGTATAGAGATGTATCGGATGTCGAATTTCAGACATCCGCGGATGCGGATGTCATTTTGCGGATGCAAATGTGAATGCGGATATCAGTCTCTACTAAAATGCGGATGCAAATGCGGATGCGGATATCAAAATATGACATCCTCGCGGATGCGGATGCGGATGTTTTTACGTCAAACGTTCTCACCAAGAGGACCCCCCCTAAAAAAAAGCCTGTTTCAGTGTCAGACCATGCAGACAGGAGAAGTAACAAACAAGGTGGGAGAACCAAAATACTGCCAAATGAGTTCGAATGGTGTCTTAATAGTTGATACTTCTCTCTTTGAAAGTATTTAAGTCATAGGAAGACGTAAATACAGACGCAGGAAGGGAGTTCCAGAGTATACTAGTGGAAGTAAAGTGGAAGTACTTTTTGTTACAATAAAGTTTTATGACGAGTTTCAGCCACACATTTTGTGCTTTACCAGGATGCGGGACGTGGACCCAACTCGTCGTGCATCCCACCGACCACTTTCCCCAACCTCCACCCTTTTGAAAGTGCTTAACTATAAATCTATAACCAACTGATTGAACTGATACTATAAACACATATTTATTACTTAATATTCAAAGTTCAAGATGGGCAAGTTTCGTTTCAAAAACAGTAGCTTATCTACCTTTTCTGGCAAAAGCCGATTGCGCTTAGCGTCATATATGAAGCCAGCACTACTAAACAGCTGCTCACTAGGAACGCTACTTGGTGGACAGGAGAGATACTGGCAAGCTACCTTTGCCAAATCAGGGTAGACTGTCTTCATTGTCTTCCACCATTGCAAACTATCTTGACTTGTTCCACTTATTCTTTTCTCTCTGTGATATTTCTCAATATCTTTCATGAGTAAAGTTATTACAGATGAGTTTTCTGCTTCATCATCACTGCTGGAGGCAAGAATAGAGGTCATTGCTTCATCTAATGTTCCACAGGTGTTTCACTCATATCATCTCTTCTTCGTTTCCTTCTTGGTTCTCCATCTTCCTCTTCTAGAATAGTCGTCTGACGAAGCTCCTCACATACTCTGGCAAGTGATGATTTTACTTGATCAGTGACGTGAGATGAAGAAAAAAATTTACTCTTGTATCTTGGGTCAATATATGTTGCAATTCTGTAAAGATCTTCATTTTCAATCCAAGAAAATCTTTTCTCAACATCAGCTTGCATTGCTTCTTTCATGAAGTTTACTGCCTGTGTTGCTTGTCTGTCTTCATTTAACTCAATCACTGATCCTGAGCCTGGTTCATCTTCAGAGCTTTTATCTGAAGTATGAGTTTCTTCAACAGGGTTAGAAACTACTGATGTGGTATGCTGAAGAGTGTGTTTTAAGGACTTTACAAGTACAATCACGTCAGTTGCTGTTGTTGTGAAGGTGACAAGCAAGGGTGATAAGCCTCCTCTCTATCTCCCTCTTCACCCTCCTCACACACACACACACACACACACACACACACACACACAGTGACTCACTCATCTGTCGTTACTAAGTATCTAACATTCCACCATTCACAGTTTGCAGTTTATTTACTATGTATTTGTACTTCATAGTCACTAAGTAAAATTCGCCCCCTCCTCCTGACCTTCCCCTAAATTCTAGACACATTACGTTGTGTAAGTTTGAAAGGAAATGAATCCGTGATATTATTTGCTTTAGTTTTACTAGATAATTAATTCATTAGACACACATCAATAAATTTACTCCACATTTCTAAGCTCTGTCTGAACTCTAAGTCTGTAAGCACCAGGCAGTACTCTACTACTCTGCTAGTCTGTAACTGCGTGTCTATATATTACTCTATAATCTATAGGTTGTGCAATACACAAAACACATCCGCATCCACACATCCTCTGTAGAGTGCGGATGCGGATGCGGATGTATATTTCACCACAAATGCGGATGCGGAGGCGGATGTTCAGTTTATCACAACTACGGATGCGGATGCGGATGTGAAAAAATATGCGGATGTTCCGCGGATGCGGATGCGGATATCCGATACAACTCTAATACAGTATACTGCGATCTCCAGAGAAGCAGCGGCGCACGGCTGGACCCATGACCTCTATAGACGTTACAAGCAACTCCAAACCAGCCTTCAAGACTCCCTCATAGGTGACAGCCAGAGACACTGGTCCGCCCTCGTCTCCAAAACTGCCTCGCTTTACAATGATCCTGCTGCCTTCTGGCGTAATATCAAAAATCTCATGGGGAATGACAACACAACGACATCATACCTCAAGGATCCCGGTGGAGAGAAACTGCACACAAACAGCGAGAAAGAAGCTGGCTTCCGAGGGATCTGGGAAGCTGTTTTCTCTGGCATCGAGCAGGAGGGCGACGCCAACACCAACACTCTCGTTGAAACGACCCTGACCGAACATGCCCATAGAACACATCCACTGGCTGATAATCCGCAGGGGGAGAACAATGCCCACTTCCTGGAACAAGATATCACCAACGACGACATCCAAAGTGTAATCAAGGCAATGAAGAACACCAGCCCGGGGATCAGTGGAGTCAATAAGAAGATCCTAAAACACATCCCAGAAAACGCAATCACCAGACTCCGTGAAATCTTCAATACCACACTCCACCTGGGCTACTTCCCGAGTAAATTCAAAGAAGCCTCACTAACATTAATCCCGAAATCAAGAAAATCCCCATCTCTGATCACCAACTACAGACCGATTTCATTATTAGAGGTGCCCGGCAAAATCTTTGAAAAAATTATTAACTGACGACTAAGAATACACCTGGAAGCTGACAATTACCACTACCCATCACAATTTGGATTCCGACAAAACCGAGGAACGGCACATGCTCTCGCCATAACAGCGGAAATAATAGCACAAAACAAGGCTGACAAGGGTCAATGCCACGTTGTCATGAGAGACATCACAAAGGCGTTCGACAAAGTTTGGCACCTAGGTTTAAAGTACAAACTCCTGCAACTCGATCTCCCTGTTTCTCTCGAAAGGCTACTATGCAACTTTCTAGATGACAGGAGAGCGAGGATCAGAGTTGGAAATCACCTAGGTGACAGCTTTGCCCTACGCTGCGGTGTCCCTCAGGGCAGCGTGCTATCCCCAACTCTCTTTGCTATTTATACCAGAGACATCCCAACCCCTACCACCGGGGCTTCCATCACATACGCTGACGATGTCACGCAAATAATAGGCTACCAAGGCAAGTCCATCAACATGGCACAGCGAGCTCTGACAAGGGAAATCGAAGCCATTAGCAGGTATGAGGACAAGTGGAAGCTAGAAACAAATCACACCAAATTCACCGTCCTCCGTCTCGGCTCAAGAAAAAATGAAGAAATAGTGACAACAGCTGGAAGGCACCTCACCGCCGATAGAGGCAAGATACTTGGGCTCGCAGTCTCCAGGAGAGGATACTGTGACCACGTAACTCAAAGGAGAGGGATCGCCGGCACCACCCTTAAAAAAAACTATATAGATTTCAAGAACTCTCAGTGAAAACGAAAACACACCTAGTTAAAATACTTGTACTCCCTGTTCTCGACTATCCTCCTGTTCTAACACACGCCCTCAGCCGTACACAGATCAGCAAACTACAAACCGTTCAAAACAGAGCCCTGCGGTTCGCAACAAACCAAAGACACCCTTACACCATGACAACCGAAGAAATCCACCTCCTTACGAAAACACAACCAATCAATGTCAGACTTCACTACCAGGCTATGAAAATATGGACCAGAGTCGCCAACTTAAACATCCCCGATGCAGAAGCACTAAACAACAACCAACAAAACATACGTCAATATCAAGCAGCCTTTCCAAGCAGTCTCCAACAGCTGGGAAGACTGACTACCAGAACCGCAATTCCATTAAAGACAAATAAATCAGAATATCTTAGCTAGCTCGCATTACACCAACACAGCATAAAACAAACAATTCAAGCATAAACAAACAATTCAAGACACCAGATAAAATACATTAAAAAACTACCTACAACACAATTCACAACATCCAAAAACTCTAACTCAACCTCACGCAATGGTGGTCGCCCACTAATCTATCTACTTCCACTGTCTTTATATTCCTACTTGTCTTCCTCTGAATACCTCTTCCTCCTTTCACCCTCTTTTCTATAAAAAAAAAAAAAACGGGCATCATCGCCCGCTCAACCCACTACTTGCTCGCAGGTATGTACTACGTGACTCTCCCGCTTTCCGCCCACCCCACATTTTCCCCCCCTACGTACCCCCCAGTGTTAATTACCGTCTCCCCTCTAGCCAATGTGTGTCTTAATTATCCTGTAAATGCATTTCTGATCCCAGTAAATGAAATAGGCTCTCGATCATTCGCCCGCTCAACCCACTACTTGCTCGCAGGTCTGGCGGTCAACTCTCTGCCACACACACAACCACTCACACCACACCACACGCCCCATACACCTACACGAACCCGTGATTCTGTCCCGATGTGTTCTTTTAGTCGTTAACCTCAGTACTCCTCTTCTTTCCGTGATACGGGTTGTAGGAGGGAGACCCCTTAAGCGTTCTTGGAGCCTTACGGGGTAGGAACGGGGAATCGAACTCCAAAATTTCCTTCTTTACCCCCTATTACGGAAAGTATTTTGTGAGTATATAGGCCATTAATCTGTGGTTTATCTCTAGAGTAAGAAGTGTTAGTAAAATAAGGGGCTGTAGGTTTGTCGTTTCGACGGAAATTGTTCTCGCCGTGTACGGGCCTCCCCGGAAGTGTAAGGTTTCCCCTCCCTGAGTTTTTCATATATCTTATGTACCTGGTTTTGCAATAGATGTACACCCGCGCAAGGGCAAGGTTTTTTCGCAGAGTAACCTCAACCATGTTCTGACTACCATTGTGATAGGAGAAATTTGAACCCAGTCGTGTATCCATTTCGCCCACTTCTGTCAGTTTCGGGAAAATCGTGCCTTCAATTAGCTGTTAACTGTAAACCGTGTCATCAGTTATGACTATGTATACCTCCTAAACTAAGTATCACATGAATAAATGTACCAACCCATATTTATAGGCCTTTATTTCTTATCTCTTCTCCCCGTCGTGAGTTTTGACCGGACGGCTGTGTAATTAAAGTACTTTTTTACCGCCCCGAGCTTCCCCGCTCCCCACGTTACCCCCTGCACAAGGGATCAGTCTCTCGCTCTGGGTCACTTTAACCCCTAATTAAGTCCTTAGTCTTTTTATATACATATTCTTTAAGGTTCCCAGTGAGCTACCGGTGACATAGTTCATCGGTAGATCTCTGGGTGGTGGCAGCAACTCTACCCCCAGGGTGAGTCCCCCCTTGATTTATCCCCAGATCCCCCACGAGTTGAATTTTCTTTTAAACATCATTTAGTGCCCCGAATTTCCGGGCGCGACACAGGTCCAATCTTGCCGGTTCGTCGTCACTTCTATATCTTGTGTTTTCCTTCACCCTTTGCATCATCAAGTTTTCCATCATCAATCTTAACAATCTTTCCCCCCATGCCATATCTCCACCACCCCTTTCAAACATCTCCCAATCTACCTCTTTACAATTAAAATCACCAACTAATAGTACTCTTTTATTTGCCTTGAGTATTCTACTTAAACTCTGAATGATATCTTCAATCATGATTTCATATTCTTCTTTACTCCATGAGTTTGTTCTAGGTGGTACATACGCTGTTGTGATCGTCATCCTTTCTCTGTTTTTGTTCTCCAAATTTACTCTCACTATTTCTGCTTTTCCTTCTCCATATATTACTGATTTTACTAATAAATCCTTCTTTGTCATTATCATCACTCCTCCACCACCTTTGCCCACTCTATCTCTCCTCGATCAGGGCCCGTGAGAGGGGGGTGAAGCTGGTATCTTTACACCAGGGCCCGGTCTCAAAGGGGGCCCGGCCTCAAAGGGGGCCAGTCACCCGACCAGGAAATGTAATAACAAAATAAGTTGTTAACTGCAAGTCATAAATAAAGCTCCAATACGGCAAGATGAACAGAATTTACATCCTACCAGTGAACATTTATGGCTTTAAATTGGCTCTTAAAATTGGTCAAATTCTAAAATCCTGATCCCCCCAGCTGGATGGGCTCACTTCGCTCGCCAAATGGTAGGGGCCCAATGACACTCATAGTACCAGGGCCCAGTGATGGCTCTCCCTGGCCCTGTCCTCGATACATTGTATTTTTTATTAAACACTATTTGGATGTCTTCATTTAGTTTAGTTTCTGCTAGGCATACTATCATTGGCTCCTTCTCTTGTAGGTAGTCTTGCAATATCAGCTTACTAGATATTATTCCGTCAACATTTGTATACATCACATTCAATCCCTTAATTGTGTCGATATCTTGTCTAACTTTCACCCTCTTTCATCTTCTCCCTTCTGTACCACTTTCTGACGCGATCTCCAATAACTCCCAAAAAATACCTCATTTTTTCCTCTTCAGATCTTACATTATTCCTTTCTTTTGCCTCTGTTAGTAGTTCGTTTCATTTCTTCCTTTCTTCTTCCTTTCTATTATATATATATATATATATATATATTTATATATATATATATATTTATTTATATATATATATATATTTATATATATATTTATATATCCTTACATCCTTCTGTTTCCCTTAACTTCGTTGTTCTGTACAATATTTCTTCTGCTGCCTTCTGCGAACTTAATCTTAATTTGATTGGTCTTGTTTTCCCTTCCATATAGGGGCCCATCCTATAAATTTCCTCCACCTCCTCCTCAATGTTTTGCCGTTCTTCATCATTTAAGTTCTCAAGTAGGTCTTTTACAGATTTCAGTTCTTTCTTTTCCCTTCTTGGTTTGTATGTTATATTCTTTTCCTTACTAGTTTTTTTTCCTTCAAAGCCTTAACCACCTCCTTCTTTAAGTTTTCCTTGTCTTCTTTCAATTGTTGTTCGACCACTTCTTTGAGGTCTACATTTGCTTTTTCATTTCCCACCAACATTTCCTCTTTAACTTTGTGTTCCTTCTTGGTCATTATTTCCTTCAGATTTTCATTTTCCTTTCTCACCACTCCCAGTCCTTCTTTCATCGACTTTTCATATTTTGCTAGGTAATTGTGGAGATTCACTACGCGCCTCCAAAATACGATATTACGCCTCCATATTATACTTAAGGGACGAAATACATGTCCCTTAACCATAATATGAAGGCGGAAAAACTTAAAAGTAAAGAAAAAGTGGTAAAGGTAGTGAAAAGGCATATTATATATACGCGCGCTGTTTGTTATCGGCGGCGACGGCAGGTGAGCAGTGTTGCCAACGATCCGGTTAGTGATGGTAAGCTAGATTAGCGATGGTACGTTTAGTTAGCGATTAGCCCACAACGGATGGCGACCGTTAAAATCCCCTAATAAAAGTAAAGGCGAGGAAAGTTCCTGCACCAGGTCGTCAAATTCGTGTCTGTAAACGGGAACTCCAGGAGGGAGATAAAGGCTACATAATGTATAAAATTTGCCCAAATAAACCTTAACAGCAACAGACTGCAACGTTGAGTGAAGCTGTAATGGGACAGAAGGGATATCACAGCGAACGAATATGGCGGTGCCACCATGGTGGCCCTGTCCAGGATTAGGGGTACTATAAACGGCACGATACCCAGGAGGACTAGAGTGAGTGTAGTCTCCGAGCATTGTCTCCTGTAAACAAAGACAAGCAGGAGAAAACCGAGATATCAATGCCCGGAGTTCCTCCCACGAGGCTCGTAGGCCTCTACAATTCCACTGGAGGAGTTGGAAGATGTCTATTTACGAGCGCGCTCCAGGCGAGCCCCTGAAAGAGACTGCCTTTTACCCACCTGATTCGGTACGGTAATACGACGAGAAGAGGAGACTGGGACCCGAGAGAAGCCGGGTCGAGGGACCTCGAGCTTTCTCCCAACAAAGGAACCTGCGCCCCCTCCGGACGCCGCACTACTTGAGCCGGACCGCACACCACTCCCCGAAGCTACATGCTAGCGGGGAGGATTCCCAACACTATCTCCAAGGGATTCCTCAGTTTCCATATCCCGATCAGGAAAACCATTAGAAGCAACAGGAACTGGAACAGAGGGGGTCGCAGTAGGCTCAATATGAGCCTCCGCTTCTTCCTCCATAGGCCTTTCCTGAGAGACCCCAGAATCATGTACACCTACAGTAATCTTAGATGGCGGCACAGATTCAACTGAATCTGTAGAACCGCGATGTCGCTTGTTCATACCTCCGGTGGACTTCGGCGAATCAATGTGAGGTGCATGTACATCAACATGCATCACCCGGGACGAGGCCGGAGAAGCCCCATCTGAACCTGGAGGTGACTCGACAGAATCACAGGACAAAAGGGAAAATCTATTATGGGACGTAATAACAGTAGCTTCAAAGGGCCGGGAGAAAACCGTAGAGGACACCTGAGCAGCGGGCTGGGCAGAAGAGCGAGTGCCTAGCGATGAGGTGTACGTCTTTGCTCCAGTACCGGCCTTCTGGCGATAGAGGAGTTCACGGCGCGCACTACCAAGGCTGATAAACTGACTATTTGCAAGTTGCAAAATATCCTGTTCCAGGCGATATCGTGGGCACTGTCTGGAAGACAACTGGTGAACATCCTGGCAATAGAAGCAATAAGCATGTGACTCACATTCCGCCGTGGAGTGTGAGCCTAATGCAGAACAATTACCACACCGAGAAGGCTCAGTGCAGTATTTCTTACCATGACCATACCCGTAACATGAAAAACACTGTAGAGGGCGGTCAACAAAAGGCTTTACCCGAAGATGGAGGGGGCCAATACTGACATGGTCAGGGAGGGTAGAACCAAAAAAAGGTGAGGAGTATCATGTTAGCTGAACCCTTCATCTTGGACACCTTATGAACAGAACTAGGGCACATCCCAAGTATTTCCTCCTCAGAGAACTCATAGAGGTCATGATTATATATACTGCCTTTACTATAATTGAGGGTATGGTGTGCTTTGACCGTTTCAAACATGTTGTCAGCAGGGCATGGTAGATGTTGCAGCATTTTAGCTTGAGTAATATCTTTAGCCCTTACTAACACTCCCTTCCCATATTTTTTCAGATTCCCCTCAGGGATCGTGCCAATTTCTTTGGCGAGGTACCTAGCAGCATGAATGAAGTTGCAACGCCCATTCCTATAGTATGCAACAAACCAACGAGGGTGAGGGACCTGGTTGTCCCTGGGAGTTGGCTCTAACAAAGCGTCTTCGAAGAGGTTCGGGACATAGTCCATGTCACTGTCAGAAATATTGGAAGAGCGGAGAAGTTTCGCTTGAAATCCAGCACCTGCGATAGGCAGAGTCGCAACAGCATCACACGCCGACTGGGCTTCAGCGCTGGAAGCAAAGGTCACATAGCATCTGTTTGACTTGACGTCTCCATCATAAATGAGACGAAGGACTGTGCCAAATGGCTTGAGTAAGGAGTGCAAGGCACGGTAGGAAAACGATGGATCGATATTCACCATCTGAAGTGCGTCCAGCTTGGAAGAGGGACGCACATCAGAGTTACCCCCTGAATGGGAGGCAGCCTTGTCAGACACATGTGGACTTTTGTGTCGCACGGACTTGTCTTGGTCAGCCCCTCTATAGTCATCCCAAAATGTCGAGTCCGTTCTGGTGGGGCACCGAAAGGGAATTTCCCTGATGCGGCGGTGCCAGAAGTACTAGCAACAATTAAAGGCTTAGCAAGGAAGTGCGATTTATTTCCTCTCTCTCTCTCTCTCTCTCTCTCTCTCTCTCTCTCTCTCTCTCTCTCTCTCTCTCTCTCTCTCTCTCTCTCTCTCTCTCTCAATGTGTGTGTGTGTGTGTGTGTGTGTGTATATATACCTATGTGTGTGTGTGTGTGTGTGTGTGTGTGTGTGTGTACCTATGTGTGTGTGTGTGTGTGTGTGTGTGTGTGTGTATACCTATGTGTGTGTGTGTGTATTTATCTAGTTGTATTTACCTAGTTGTAATTTTACAGGGCTTACGCTCGTGTGGTCCCGTCTCCGTATCTATAATTATCCAACTTTTCCTTGAAACTTTGCACACTCTTCGCCGATACTATTTCTTCACTTAATCTGTTCCAAACCTCTATATTTCTTTGTGGGAAGCTATATTTCTTTATGTCTCTTGAGCATCTTCCCTTCCCAACTTTTTACTATGTCCTCTAGTATTCCTGCTGGAAGGTTCCTCTCTTAGTAGCAATTTCTCGTTATCTACTTCTTCCATTTTACTCAATAGCCTATATATTTGTATTAGGTCTCCTCTTTCTCTTCTTTGTTCTAGTGTTGGCAAGTTCATTTCCTTTAGTCTCTCCTCATATGTCAGTCCCTCCAGTTCTGGAACCATTTTTGTTGCCATCCTCTGTATTCTTTCTAGTTTTATTATGTGTTTCTTCATATGTGGAGACCACACTGTTTCCGCGTATTCTAGTTTAGGTCTGATCATAGTAGTTATTAATTTTTTCATCATTTCTTTGTCCATGTAGTGGAATGCTATGCCTATATTTCTCACCATGTTATATGTATGACCGAAGATCCGATTTATATGACTTCCTGGTTGCATATAATCTCGCATTATTACTCCCAGGTCTCTCTCTTCGTTTACTTTCTTTAATATTTCACCATCTCCCATTTTATATGTCCATTTTGGTCTTTCTACACTTTTTCCCATTTCCATAACATGACATTTCTTCACGTTGAATTTCATCTCCCATTTCTGACTCCATTTCCAAATCTTGTTTAGGTCTTCTTGCAGCCCCTTGCAGTCTTCACTGTTTCTTATGTCTTTGCAGTTTAGCATCATCCGCGAACAGGCTCATGTAGCTGTTTATTCCCTCTGGCATATCATTAATATAGACTAGGAAGAGTACTGGTGCTAAAACCGACCCCTGGGGCACTCCGCTTTCCACGGTTCTCCATTCCGATCTAGTGTCCTTAACCACGGTTCTCATCTCTCTTCCTCTTAAGTAGCTTTCCAGCCAGCACTTCATTTTCCCTCTCAATCCTCCTTTATTTTCTAGTTTCCACAGCAGTCTTGAATGTGGAACTTTGTCAAATGCCTTCATTAAGTCTAGGTAAATGCAATCCACCCATCCGTCTCTTTCCTGTAATTTGTCCGTCACTCTTGAGTAAAAGCTCAGCAAGTTTGTCACACATGAGCGGCCTTTCCTAAACCCATATTGATTGTTTGTGATTAGATTATGTTCTAGAAATCTCATCCATTGTTCTTTTCTTAATTTCTCACATATTTTGCATACTACACTGGTCAGAGACACCGGTCTGTAATTTAGGGGTTCTTCCTTTTTTCCACTTTTGTATATAGGTACCACTTCTGCCCTCTTCCACTCCCTAGGCACTGTGCCCGTTTTAATTGAGCACCTAATGATGTCATATATCGGGCCAACTAGCTCATTACTGCACTCTTTAAGTATAAAACCTGAAACTCCATCCGGTCCCACGGCCTTCCCTTCTTCCAATTCCCCCAATAGTTATCTTTATCTCCTCTTTATCTATTTTGACCTCTTCCATATCTAAGTTGTTTTCTTGTGGTTCATTAAATAATGATTCTTTGGTAAACACTTGCTGGAATTTTTTGTTAAATAATTCCGCCATGCCTTTGGGATCCTCGATCTCTACATTCTCTTCAGTCAGTCTTTCAATTGTTCTTTACACTTTTCCACAATATCCTTTTCGTATGGTTTCTCTTCTTCCTTTCTCACTTTCACGTACTCATTTCTCGTTGCCTTAAAGTCTTCTCTGTTTCTTTGATTTTTGTTTCTTTTTAATCTTGACCACGGTTTGTCTCTTTTCTTTTGCCTTTGCACATCTTGCATTAAACCAGTCCTTTTTAGCCCTCTCCCTCGGTCTGTATTTTGGTACGAACTTCATAACACCTGTGTTGTACGCCCTCATGAAAATATCATATTTTCCTTGAACTTCGCTTGTACTCATTAACTCTTTCCAATCCATTTCACCAAAAAACTTCTTGAGGTTTTCCACCCCTGCTTTCCTATAGTTTAATCTATCGCTTCTATAAGTCTCGTCTTGTTCCCTTCCTCCCTCCTCCATTCCCATCTCTATGAGCACGTGATCACTTTTTCCCAGGGGGCAATCATACCTCAATTCATCCTTCACGTGAATTTCTCTTGTCAACACCAAATCCAGTCTTGCCGGTTCATCGTCTCTTCTATATCTAGTGCTTTCCTTCACCCTTTGTATCATCAAATTTTCCATCATTAAATTCAAGAATCTATTCCCCCATGCCACTTCACTACCATTGCTCTCAAACCTCTCCCAGTCAACCTCTTTGCAATTGAAATCGCCAACTAGTATTACTCCTTTGTTTGCCTTAAGTAATCTCCTCAAACTCTGTATGGTGTCATCAATCATGATTTCATAATCTTCTTTACTCCATGATGTAGTTTTTGGTGGTACATATGTTACTGCAATCGTCATCCTTTCTCTGTTCTTGTTTTCCAAGCTTACACTCTCTGCTTTTCTCTCTCCATATTCTATTGATTTTACTAATAACTCTTTCTTTATCATTATCACCACTCCTCCTCCGCCTTTGCCCATTCTATCCTTCCTCCACACATTGTATCTTCCATCTAACTCAATTTGGATGTTTTCTTTTAGTTTAGTTTCAGTTAGACAAACTATCATGGGATCCCTCTCTTTTAGATAATCTTGCAGCTCTATTTTACTAGAGATCAACCCATCTACATTTGTGTACATTATTCTTATTCCCCTCTCTGTATCTTTCTTATTTAGTTTTCGCTCCCCTTTCTCTTCTCCCTTATGAACCATTTCTTGATTCGATCCCCCGAAATTCTCCAAAAAAATGCTTCTTTTTCTTCCTCAGATCTTGCGTTATTTTTTACTTTTGTCTCTGCCAGTAATTCATTCCATTTCATCCTTTCTTCATTTCTATTTCTTTTCTATATATATATATATATATATATATATATATATATATATATATATATATATATATATATATATATATATATATATATATATATATCCTTCCGTTTCTTTTAGTTTAGTTGTTCTATATAGTGTGTCTTCGGCTGCCATTTGTGATTTTAGTTTTAACTTAATTGGTCTAGTTTTCCCTTCAATAAATGGACCCATTTTATAAATCTCGTCTACTTCCTCCTCGATACTCTGCCTTTCTGCATCATTTAGGTTCTTGAGCAGGTCTTTGACTGATTTCAGTTCCTCTTTATCCCTTTTTGGTTTATTTGTTATATTCTTTTCTTTCATCCCAAAAATAATATCACTTCTTTTTTTGTCCGCTACTTCTCTCACTAATTCTTGTGTGTGTGTGTGTGTGTGTGTGTGTGTGTGTGTGTGTGTGTGTGTGTGTGTGTGTGTGTACCTGTGTGTGTGTGTGTGTGTGTGTGTGTGTGTGTGTGTGTGTGTCGGGTTATCATGAGAATCGACCTCTCCGTTTACCTGCGGATTAGCGCGGTCAGTGGACCCTTGACCCAGCCTCAAAAATGGCAACATTGGAGAACAGAGCTGCCACATTTTGTGGTATTCATACAAAGTTAATGTTATCATTCCACTAGAACAATATTCAAAGCTCTCTATACATCCTTATTAGAATTTTATATAAATGCACTATTAAGAAGTTTCATTTAGAAGTAATCTTACAATAAGACAATAATTGTTGCTAGTACATCTGACAACGCCTCATCAGGGAAATTCCCTTTCGGCGCCCCACCAGAACGGACTCGACATTTTGGGAAGACGAGGTAGGGACTTTCCAGCGGCACCACCAGGAGCCGTGAAAGGCTCCAAGGTGGCGACGAGAGAGGACCGTGTAGGGGTAATCGGGGACAGGCGGACGTCAGGGAGAGAGGCAGGCCGAGGCAAGGGAAACTTACCCATTCACAGGGGAGGTGTTTCACTCCCCCACACCCCCACCCACCACGGAGCCCAACAAGGGGAGGCTGCATGTTGGGGCCAGACCGCACCCAACAGCCCCAGGGGTAATGGGGAAGTATACGCATCCACTGCCAGGCGTTTAACGGCGGCCGCGGGACCGTTGCGACCGCCCACCCGGCAATGACCACTTGACCCTAGCCTTCGCATGACCAGCCGATTGATTCAGTGGGGTCACACTGAACCGCCCGTCTTACCCCAACCCTCCCACCAAAGGAGTGTGTTGCCCACCGAGGGGAACTACACCCTGCCCCGCGGTGGACTCAACCCCCAGATGAGAGGGCACGGGGAGTACACGGGACGCCACGCACGGCAAACACGTGGGGAGACAGTAGCCCTGCCCTGGGTGGTAAAAGGGCAGGGCGGGGGAAGGCAACAACACCAGTAGGCCTCCTCTACCGGTGATGAGGGGGGAGCACTTGGTCCACGAGGCCAACGGACATCGAGCCCTATCGAGGTGGGCAAGCCACCACGGTAGGTGGTGCCGCCGACCTCGCTTCAAGCCCCGTCACCACGACAAGGTGACTCCCCTTCGACGGGGAAAGGAAGGATGAACAGGAGCAATAGCTGGGTGGGCTGGCGCCGAAGGCACCTTCATCTTCAAGAAAGGAAACAAGTGTGACCCAGGAAATTATTGACCGGTCAGCTTGACAAGTGTGTTCTGCAAGTTAATGGAGTTACTGCTAAGGGAGGAAATTATTTGCCATATGAAGGAGATCAAATTATTCAGCACCAAGCAGTTTGGCTTCATCTCAGGCAGATCAACAGTGTTAACAGCTGATCAAGGTGCTAGACTCTTGGACAGAGGCAACTGACGAAGGGATGGCTGTTGATGTGGTCTACCTGAATTTCATGGAGGCTTTTGACAGAGTGCCACACAAACGATTGTTTGAGAGGGTATCCAGTTACAACATCGGAGAGAAGGCATTAAAATGGATACAAAGCTTCTTGACTGACAGGAGACAGAGGGTGATGGTTAATGGCAAAGCATCAGAATGGAAAAACGTCACAAGCGGTGTGTTGGGCCCTTTGCTCTTTGCCTTGTTCATCAATGACCTACCAGAAGCAGTCAAGCATGGAAGTGGGATGTTCCTGTATGCAGATGACACCAAGATTTTCAGGAAGGTACAGAGCACCGAGGACTGTAACAAGCTGCAGGAGGACCTGGATGGACTTAAGGAATGGACAGAGAAGTGGCTGCTCAGTTTTCATCCAGAAAAGAGCAGGCACATGAGAATCGGTAGAACCCTGGCTGATGATGCGGGGTACCATATGCATGCAGGGATAGAGATGACCAGGAAAGAAAAAGGACAGTGGTGTGGTCATTGATGACAAGCTGACATTCTCAGACCATCTTGCAGAAAATAAATAAATAAGGGCAACAAGATTGTTGGACTTTAAGAACATTTGTACACCTGGACCCAGCAGTATTTAAGCCTTTATTTACAGCCTTGGTGAGGCCACACCTTTAGTACGCTAACCAGGTGTCGTGTCCCCACTTTGTTAAGGATATAGAGGCTGTAGATAATGTCCAGAGGAGAGCGACAAAGCTGGTGCCTTGCCTGAGAGACCTGTCTTATAAGGAGAGACTGAGGAGGCTGGACCTGCCCACACTGGCATACAGGAGATCCCGAGGAGACCGAATTGAGACCTTCAAGATTGTCACCAGTAAATACGACAGTGACTGCACTGAGGGAACCTTTGAGTTGAGGGCTGACAACACTACACGGGAATACCAAGAAAATTTACAAGACGAGGGACCTCCGACAGTATTCGTTTCCCAGCCATGTAGTGAACAACTGGAACAATTTGCCAGAGTGGGTGGTGAGTGCGGACTCAGTGGAAACATCTGAATCCAGGCTGGACAAATTTTGGAAAGGCCAGGATAAAAAAATTAACTATAAGGCACAAATCACCACACGCAGCCAACAAACAGTTGTTGTGGCTGCCAGACTGGAGCCACAGGCCCACTAGGGCCTCTTCCAGGGAATCTTCTGTGAGTATCTGAGAGCATCTAATCGGACTTGAACCGGTGAACCGAGGAGTGGTAGGTGTCACAGTGTGTGTGTGTGTGTGTGTCACAGTTTTTTCATCTCAGCCTATAGCGCCGGTAGACTTTCTTCAGGGGCCTGGTGGTCTGCCCAAGCTCGTCCTGGCGTGGGCAATTTTTTTAGTGGCAGCATTACTAATGCTCGGCGGTGCCTGGAAAATCCCAGGTGGTAGCGTGGGGATTCAAATCGACGTTGTCCATGGCGTGATGAATGCTGGCCCCGCACGCTAACCACTCAGCCACCGCCTACCCAATGCCGCCGCGGCCACCGCCAGAGGAGACTACATTTTCGTGAATATTATCCCAGGCGCTTTAGCAAGGAAATCATTAAGTGCACCTCCTTGAAACGATGCTGTTGAATTGAAAACAATTATTAACCTGTACAGTGTCAGATACGTACGACGTACGTATTATTTTTTATTACCATTGTGCGTCAGATATCTACGTCGTACGTATTTAATGTATTATTTTTTCCCGTCACTGGAGTGTGTCGAGGGTGATTTCTGTGGTGGTGCCCTAGTAGACTGATCCTTAGGGAATACTGACCACCCAACATAGTTCATTTATTGCCGTGACTGGCAAGCCTGGCAGCTATTATTTTGGGTACACTTTTTTTTATTTGTGAGGATGTTGGAGGTGGTTTTGGAGATCGTGATGTGGAAATTGAAGTGGTTGGTGGTTGGAAAGTGGTTTGACAGTGTTATGGGTGAGGTATAGTGGGTATACTGACGTCCAGAACCGGCAATTTTGTACCGGCAATTTTGGTAAGGAGGGGGTCAAGTATAAACTGTAATTGCGTGAGCGATGACTCTTGTGGGCGACTGTACATTGAGTTGAACTATCAAAAAGCTCAAAATGAGTTACTATCTAACAATGTATATAAGTCTGTGCTAAATATGTCGAGAGAAAACGATTTACTCGGATACTCGCGCTCAATCGAAGAAAGTCTCCGGTGATCAACACGACCCACAATCGGAAATGATAGCAAGGTCTGAGGTTAAGCGTTCTGCAGCCTACAGTCTGGAGTCATGTAATTCCTGTTGAAAGGGTCTTCTGTTGAAAGAAATTGAGTACTGCAGAGCGGAATCGTCAGCCTATGAGTGCATAGGACAGTTTGTTATGGAAAAAAGATCATTGATGAATAACAGGAAGAGAGTGGGTGATATGACACAGCCCTGTGGAACACCACTGTTGATAGGTTTAGGGGTTTAGGGGGGTGCCATGGCAGAGATAGAACGCCCGGAAAGGAAACTGGAGATAAAGGAACATTGAGAGAGATGATAATCCGAAAGAGGGCAGTTTAGAAAGCAAAGAGTTGTGCCAGACTCTCTCGAAAGCTTTCGATATGTCTAGCGCAACGAGAAAGTTTCACCGACACGGCTAAAAGAGGATGACAAAGAATCAGTTATGAGAGTAAGAAGATCGCCAGTAGGAGTAGGTAGGAAGACACCTACCGAACAGCCGTAAACTACTCCCGGTGAGGATATATGGGAAGTGAGGAGGGTGCTGAAGCCCTTCAAAGCCTTCCCATGTCCTCACTAACCGTCATGGCTGGGCGTATCGCGATAAGTTATCGCGATACTTTATCGCTGATAACAAAATCGGGTTATCGGCCATCCGCTACTTATTTGAATATATATCAGTATCTTAGTTACTTTTGTAACCTAACAAGCGATAATCGCTACTTTTTTCTGCCTCTCAGAAAAAAAAAACCGTCGTCTCCTCCCTACTGCGCATGCGTGGCCCGGGCGCCCGGTGTTGTATGAAAAACTCCGGGGTATGAAATATCTTCGGTGAAGAGATTTCATACTTAGATCATCAACATTAAAACACTAGGTTATTTTTTGTTACACTAAAAAATCAATATATCAAAGAGAAAAATCATTTAACTTTGCCCCAAAAATGATTATTCACTGCCTCAAATTTGATATTCCATATTCGTTTGTGAGCATGCCATGGTATTGAAGGCACCCGGTGTTGTGTTATTTGATGTCCCATCATCAAAAGCTGGCGCCTTTGTTTGCAAACACTGGTCTCTCGTGAACTGCGCATGTTCAGACCAGTAAGCGTAGCCCTGTACAGTTTCACAAGGCTTTTTAACACATTAACAGTTGCTGAAAGGCTGAATCAGACATACAGTACCACCATCCTTACTGTTTCTAGAACGACACTCTGTACATATAAATATAAATCGTACAGAGTGTCGTTCTACAAACAGCGAGGATGGTGGTAGTGGTACTGTATGTCCGTACAGGTATACGCTTGCTGGTCTGAGCATGCTCAGTTCACGAGAGACCAGTGTTTGTAAACAAAAGAGCCAGCTTTTGACGATGGGGACGCCAAATAACACAACACCGGTTCAGGCGTTACCATCCATAGGTACGTGTCAACGTGTGGTTTTCAGGTTTTGTAAGTTTTCTAAATAAGATAATGAAAATTTGAATTCATCTATGTTTTTTATTTGAAATATCAATATAGTATCGTTTTCGCCTATCGGACTTATCGCTAGCTAGTATCGGAATTGTGGATTTATATCGGGTATCGGTTATCGGTTATCGCCTATATTTGTGTCTCCAGTTAACGAATATCGGTTATCACCGATAAGGTTTTCCATTATCAGTAATCGGTTATCGGGAATAAGGTTTTCTGTTATCGTGCCCAGCTATGCTAACCGTTTCCCTTTTGTCTCATCAACACCAGAGAGTAGTTCAGCATGCTCTCTAAAGACAGATCCTCTCTCTTTCTACACCACACTACATTCACACAACATACACACCTTTTCCCAAAATTTAAAATTCAAAAAGGCACATAAACGAACTGCCTCGGAGTCCCAGCCTGGGGGGGGGGGGGGGACCATAAATTCCCCCTGGGAGGACTCCCCTTCTGGCTGCCGACTTGAGAGGTGTCCTGATAACTCCTCAAACCTCCTCCTTATCAATTTCTGTAACATTCGCGGTCTTAGTGCTAGTTTCCATTCTATGGAACACCATCTCTCTTCCTCTAAACCTCACCTTCTCTTCCTCACCGAAACACAGGTTTCTGAGGCTACTGACAGCAATCTCCACTCTGTTCCCTCCTACTATCTCTATCCTGAATTTCAATCAAAAGCTGGATGTTGCGCCTACGTGCGCAACGACATCACTTGCTCTCGTGCCCACGACCTTGACTCTTCTGAATTTTCAACCATCTGGCTAACATTTCATTGTCATTCCATTACTAAATACGTCTGTGCTGTTTATCTCTCACCTAACTCTACTAACTTTGTAAAATTCTTTGGCTACTTGAACTCTAAAGTGTAGCACATCTTGACCCACTCTTCCTTCGCTGAAATCTCCATCTTGGGAGATTTCAATGTTCACCACCAGCTTTGGCTTTCATTCTCTTTCACTGACCAGCCTGGTGAACAAGCCTACAACTTTGCTCTCCTCAACGACCTAGAGAAGTTGGTTCAGCACCCTACTCGTATTCCCGAACGTCTTGGAGTCAGGCCCAACATACTAGACCTCTTCCTTATCTCTAACCCTTCTGCTTACTCTGTCAAACTGTTCTCTCCGTTGGGCTCCTCCGATCACAACCTTATTTCCTGTACATCCTCTGGACCCACCGAAGAGGCGATGTTTCTGGCATTTTGCTTCCACTCGGAGGGACGACCTGAGGATGTACTTTTCCGATTTCCCGTGGAATGATTACTGCTTCCAGGAAAGAACCCCTCTGTGTGTGCCCACTGCCCAGCGCATCACAGAGGTGATTGTCTCTGGAATAGAGGCATACATTCCATGTTCTTTCTCTACTCCTCATGCTAAAAATCTTTGGTTTAATCATGCTTGTTCTCGTGCTATTAAAGATAGAGAGGCAGCTCACAAAAGGTAACAGAGCCTTCGCACTCTTGCTAACCATGATCTTTATTTTTCTGCCCGGAACCGTGCCAAATCTATTCTTCAACTTACCAAAAGCTCTTTCATAAATAAAATAATGCCAAAACCTTGCTTTTTCTATTTTTTTTCCGTGACTTCTGGCACCTACCCAATAATATCTCCCCCAATTTGACTTCTTCCTCTTTCACTCGATACTCTCCTTAACCCTGACGGCAGCACCGCCGTGTCATCTACCTCTAAGGCTGAATTCTTCGCTCAAACTTTCTGTAAGAACTCCACCCTGTACGATTCTGGGCATATTCCTCCTACCCATTCCCCCTCTGACTCCTTCATGCCTGTTATTAAGATTCTTCATAATGATGTTTCATGCCTTCTCTGGCCTCAACTCTCAGAAGGCTTATGGAATTGATGGAGTGTCTCCTATTGTCCATAAAAACTGTGCTTCCGTGTTGACACCCTGCCTGGTCAACCACTTTCGTCTCCGTCTATCAACATCTACCTTCCTTTCCTGCTGGAAGTACGCCTTCGTACAGCCTGTGCCTAAGAAGGGTGACCGTTCCAATCCTACTTTACTTTCCTGTCTATAGCTTTTGAATCAATCCTTAACCGAAAGATTCAAAAGCACCTTTCCACTTCTAACCTTCTATCTGATCGCCAGTATGGGTTCCGCAAGGGGCGTTTCACTGGCGATCTTCTTGCTCTCTTAACTGACTCTTGGTCATCCTCTCTTAGCCGTTTCGGTGAAACTTTCTCTGTTGCTCTAGACATATCGAAAGCCTTCGATAGAGTCTGGCACAAGTCTTTGCTTTCTAAACTGCCCTCTTTCGGATTCTATCTCTCTCTCTGTTTCTTTATCTCCAGTTTCCTCTCCGGCCGTTCTATCTCTGCAGTGGTAGACGGTCACTGTTCCTCCCCTAAAACTTTTAACAGTGGTGTTCCACAGGGCTCTGTCCTATCACCCACTCTCTTCCTGTTATTCATCGATGATCTTCTTTCCATAACAAACTGTCCTGTCCACTCATACGCCGACAACTTCAATCTGCATTATTCAACTTCTTTCAAAAGAAGGCCATCCCAACAGGAAGTACACGACTCCAGACTGGAGGATGCAGAACGCTTAACCTCAGACCTTGCTATCATTTCCGATTGGGGTAGAAGGAACCTTGTGTCCTTCAATGCCTCAAAAACTCAATTTCTCCACCTATCAACTGGACACAATCTTCCAAACACCTATCCCCTATTCTTCGATAAGCCTCAGCCGTCACCTTCTTCAACACTAAATATCCTCGGTTTATCCTTAACTCAAAATCTTGACTGGAAACTTCACATCTCCTCTCTCACTAAATCAGCTTCCTCGAGGTTGGGCGTTCTGTATCGTCTCCGCCAGTTCTTCTCCACCGCACAATTGCTATCCATATACAAGGGCCTTGTCCTCCCTCGTATGGAGTATGCATCTCACGTGTGGGGAGGCTCCACTCACACAACTCTATTGGACAGAGTGGAGTCTAAGGATCTTCGTCTCATCAGCTCTCCTCCTCTTACTGATAGTTTTCTACCTCTTAATTCTTAAACTCCGTTGCGATGTTGCCTCTCTTTCTATCTTCTATCGATATTTTCACGCTGACTGCTCTTCTGAACTTGCTAACTGCATGCCTCTCCCCCGCCCGCGGCCTCGCCTCAAATGACTTTCTAATCAAGCTCATCCCTATACTGTCCAAACCCCTTATGCAAAAGTTAACCAGCATCTTCACTTTTTCATCCCTCACGCTAGTAAACTCTGGAACAATCGTCCTTCATCTGTATTTCCTCCTGCCTACGACTTGAACTCTTTTAAGAGGAGGGTATCTGGACACCTCTCGTCTCGAAATTGACCTCTCTTTTTGGCCACTCCTCTGTACTCTATTCAGGAGCAGTAGGTAGAGGGCTTTTTTTTCATTATTGTTATCTTTTTTTTTTCACGCCCTTTAACTGTCTCCTTTAACCTTTAAAAAAAAAGAACGCCCCTTACGGAACCCATACTGGGGATTCGATAGAAGGTCAGATGTGGAAAGGTGCTTTTAAATCTTCCGGTTAAGGATTGATTCAAAACCTTTAGATAGACAGGAAAGTAAAGCTATAGGGTGGTAGTTTGAGGGATTGGAACGGTTACTCTTCTTAGACACAGGCTGTATGAAGGCGTACTTCCAGCAGGAAGGAAAGGTATTAGTTTACAGGCAGAGGCAAAAAGAGTTTGACCAGGCAGGGTGACAGCACGGAGTCACAGTTTTTAAGGACTATAGGAGGCACTCCATCAGGTCCATAAGCCTTCCGAGAGTTGAGGCCAGAGGGAGCATAGAAAACATCATTTTGAAGAATCTTAATAACAGGCATAAAGGAGTCAGGGGGGATGAGTAGGAGGAATATGCCCAGAATCGTCCAGAGTGAAGTTGTTACAGAGAGTTTGAGCGAAAAGTTCAGCCTTAGAGATAAATGAGACGGCGGTGCTGCGTCAGAGAGGAGGGAAAGAAGAAGTGAAGTTGGAGGATATATTTTTGGCTGGATACCAGAAGTCTCTGGAAGAATTAAAGAAAGGAAGGTTTTGGCATTTGCTATGGATGAAAAAGCTTTTGATAAGTCGAAGAACAGATTTGGCACGATTCCGGGCGGAAATGTAAAGATCATGGTTAGGGAGAGTTCGAGGGCTTTGGTACCTTTTGTGAGCTGCCTCTCTGTCTTTGATAGCACGAGAACAAGCATGATTAAACCAAGGCTTTTTAGCATGAGGAGTAGAGAAAGAACGTGGAATGTATGCCTCCATTCCAGAAACAATCACCTATGTGATGCGCTGGGCACACACAGAGGGGTCTCTCTCCTGGAAGCAGTAATCATTCCACGGGAAATCGGAAAAGTACATCCTCAGGTCGTCCCACCGAGCTGAAGCAAAATGCCAGAAGCATCGCCTCTTCGGTGGGTCCAGAGGTCCATATATATATATACATATATATATATATATATATATATATATATATATATATATATATATATATATATATATATATATATATATATATATATATATTGTTACAACTACGAAAAAGGGCTGCTCGGATTCAACTACACGGTCCGTCCGCCCACTTCAATCTCCGCAACAGAAAGCACAGCCGCAGTTCCGAGACTTGTTCTTAACGCCTGAGTCCAGGCTTTCTAGAGGAACAAGATAATTTCTCTCTCCTCTGGGAAGCACGGGTAACTCCTGGCCCGCCTGCTTTTTTTTACAACAAAGGAGACAGCTCAAGGGCACAAAAAAGGACACAATAATAAATAAAGCCCACTACTCGCTGTTCCTATAAAAAGAATCAAAAGAGGTGGCCGAAAGAGAGGTAAATTTCGGGAGGAGAGGTGTCCTGATACCCTCCTCTTGAAAGAGTTCAAGTCGTAGGCAGGAGGAAAGACAGATGAAGGAAGATTGTTCCAGAGTTTACCAGCGTGAGGGATGAAAGAGTGAAGATGCTGGTTAACTCTTGTATAAGGGGTTTCGACAGTATAGGGATGAGCATGAGTAGAAAGTCGTGTGCAGCGGGGCCGCGGTTAGTCAGTTCAGGAGAGCAGTCAGCGTGAAAATAGCGATAGAAGATAGAAAGAGGCAACATCGCGACGGAATTTTAGAGGTAGAAGACTATCAGGAGGAGTTGGAGTGCTGATGAGACGAAGAGCCTTAGATTCCACTCTGTCCAGAAGGGCTGTGTGAGTGGAGGTCCCCCACACGTGAGATGCATGCTCCATACGAAGGCGGACAAGGCCCCTGTATATGGATAGCAAATGTGCTGGGGAGAAGAAGTGGTGGAGACGATACAGAACGCCCAACCTCGAGGAAGCTGATTTAGCGAGAGAGGAGATATGAAGTTTCCAGTTGAGATTTTGAGTTAAGGATAGACCGAGGATATTTAGTGCTGAAGAAGGTGACAGCTGACTGTTGTCGAAGAATAGGGGATAGGTGTTTGGAAGAGTGTGCCGAGTTGATAGGTGGAGAAATTGAGTTTTTGAGGCATTGAAGGACGCAAGGTTCCTTCTGCCCCGAACGGATATGAAAGCAAGGTCTGAGGTTAAGCGTTCTGCAGCTTTCAGTCTGGAGTCGTGTACTTCCTGTTGGGATGGCCTTCTTTTGAAAGAAGTTGAATAATGCAGATTGGAATTGTCGGCGTATGAGTGGACAGGACAGTTTGTTATGGAAAGAAGATCATCGATGAATAACAGGAAGAGAGTGGGTGATAGGACAGAGCCCTGTGGAACACCACTGTTGATAGGTTTAGGGGAGGAACAGTGACCGTCTACCACCGCAGAGATGGAACGGCCGGAAAGGAAATTGAAAATAAAGGAACAGAGAGAGGGATAGAATCCGAAAGAGGGCAGTTTAGAAAGCAAAGACTTGTGCCAGACTCTATCGAAGGCTTTCGATATGTCTAGCGCAACAGAGAAAGTTTCACCGAAACGGCTAAGAGAGGATGACCAAGAGTCAGTTAAGAGAGCAAGAAGATCGCCAGTAGAACGCCCCTTGCGGAACCCATACTGGCGATCAGACAGAAGGTTAGAAGTGGAAAGGTACTTTTAAATCTTCCTGTGAAGGATTGATTCAAAAGCTTTAAATAGACAGGAAAATAAAGCTATAGGGCGGTAGTTTGAGGGATTGGAACGGTCACCCTTCTTAGGCACAGGCTGTACGAAGGCATACTTCCAGCAGGAAGGAAAGGTAGATGTTGATAGGCAGAGACGAAAGAGTTTGACCAGGCAGGGTGTCAGCATGGAAGCACAGTTTTCAAGGACAATAGGAGGCACTCCATCAGGTCCATAAGCCTTCTGAGAGTTGAGGCCAGAGAGGGCATAGAAGACATCATTATGAAGAATCTTAATAACAGGCATGAAAGAGTCAGAGGGGGGATGAGAAAGAGGAATATGCCCAGAATCGTCCAGGGTGGAGTTCTTACAGAAAGTTTGAGCGAAGAGTTCAGTCTTAGAGATAGATGAGACGGCAGTACTCCTGTCAGGGTTAAGGAGAGGAGGGAAAGAGGAAGAAGTGAAATTGGTGGAGATATTTTTGGCTAGGTGCCAGAAGTCACTGGAAAAATTGGAAGAAGCAAGGTGTTGACATTTTCTATTGATGAAAGAGGTTTTGGTATGTCGGAGAATAGATTTGGCACGATTCCGGGCTGAAATATAAAGAGTACGAAGGCTCTGGAACCTTTTGTGAGCTGCCTCTCTATCTTTAATAGCACGAGAACAAGCCCAAGGCTTTTTAGCATGAGGAGTAGAGAAAGAACGTGGAATGTATGCCTCCATTCCAGAGACAATCACGTCTGTGATGCGCTGGGGACACACAGAGGGGTCTCTCTCCTCGAAGCAGTAATTATTCCACGGGAAATCGGAAAAGTACATCTTTAGGTCGTCCCACCGAGCTGAGGCAAAATGCCAGAAGCATAGCCTCTTCGGTGGGTCCAGAGGATGAAAAGGAGCGATAGGACAGGATACAGAAATAAAGTTGTGATCGGAGGAGCCCAACGGAGAGAACAGTTTGACAGAGTAAGCAGAAGGGTTAGAGGTAAGGAAGAGGTCTAGAATGTTGGATCTGTCTCCAAGACGGTCGGGAATACGAGTAGGGTGCTGAACCAACTGCTCTAGATCGTTGAGGAGAGCAAAGTTGAAGGCTTGTTCACCAGGCTGGTCAGTGAAAGAGAATGAAAGCCAAAGCTGGTGGTGAACATTGAAATCTCCCAAGATGGAGATTTCAGCGAAGGGAGAGTGGGTCAAGATGTGCTACACTTTAAAGTTCAAGTAGCCAAAGAATTTTACAAAGTTAGTAGAGTTAGGTGAGAGATAAACTGCACAGATGTATTTAGTAATAGAATGACAATGAAGTGTTAGCCAGATGGTTGAAAATTCAGAAGAGTCAAGGTCGTGGGCACGAGAGGAAGTAATGTCGTTGCGCACGTAGGTGCAATATCCAGCTTTGGATTGAAATTTAGGATAGAGATAGTAGGAGGGAACACAGTCGAGGTTACTGTCAGTAGCCTCAGAAACCTGTGCTTCTGTGAGGAAGAGAAGGTGAGGTTTAGAGAAGGAGAGATGGTGTTCCACAGAATGGAAATTAGAACTAAGACCGCGAATGTTGCAGAAATTGATAAGGAGGAGGTTCGAGGAGTTATCAGGACCCCTCTCAAGTCGGCAGCCAAAAGGGGAGTCCTCCCTGGGGGAATTTATGGTCCCCCTCCCCCAGTCGGGGACTCCGAGGCAGTGTTATTGTGCGCCATTTTGAATTTTGAATTTTGGGAAAAGGTGTGTATGTTGTGTGAATGTAGTGTGGTGTAGAAAGAGAGAGGATCTGTCTTTAGAGAGCATGCTGAACTACTCTCTGGTGTTGATGAGACAAAAGGGAAACGGTTAGCATAGCTGGGCGCTATCGCGATTTATCGCGATACTTTATCGCTGATATCAAAATCGGGTTATCGGCCATCCGCTACTTATTTAAATATGTATCGATATCTTCGTTACTGTTGTAACCAAACCAGCGATAATCGCTACTTTTTTCCGCCTCTCAGAAAAAAAAACCCGTTGTCTCCTCCCTACTGCGCATGCGTGGCCCGGGCGCCCGGTGTTGTTTGAAAAAACTTCGGGGTATGAAATATCTTCGGTGAAAAGATTTCATACATTAAAACACTTGGTTATTTTTTATGTTACTCAAAAATCAATATATCAAAATGAAGAATCATTCAACTTTGCCCCAAAAATGATTATTCACTGCCTCAAATTTGATATTCCATATTCGTTTGTGAACATGCCATGGTTTTGAAGGCACCCGGTGTTGTGTTATTTGGTGTCCCATCGTGGCGCTTTTGTTTACAAACACTGGTCTCTCGTGAACTGCGCATGTTCAGACCAGTAAGCGTAGCCCTGTACAGTCTCACAAAGCTTTTTAACACATTAAGAGTTGCTGGAAGGCTGAATCAGACAAACAGTATCACCATCCTCGCTGTTTCTGGAACGACACTATGTACATATAAATACAACTCGTACAGAGTGTCGTTCTAGAAACAGCGGGGATGGTGTGTTATTACTATGTCTGATTCAGCCTTCCAGCAACTCTTAATGTTAAAAGCTTTGTGAGACTGTACAAATCTACGCTTGCTGGTCTGGAGCATGCAGTTCACGAGACCAGTGTTTGTAAAACAAAAGCGCCCAGCTTTCTGAGACAATGACTAATAAACAAAACACCAACTTTTTGACAGTGGGGACGCCAAATAACATAACACCGGTTCAGGCGTTTCTAGTATTACCATCCATAGGTACGTGTCAACGTGTGGTTTCCAGGTTTTGTAAGTTTTCTAAAATACAGATAATGAAAATTTGAATTCATCTGTTTTTTTTTAATTTGAAATATCAATATAGTATGGTTTTCGCCTATCGGACTTATCGCTAGCTAGTATCGGAATTGTGGATTTATATCATCGGTAATCGCCTATATTTGTGTCTCCAGTTAACGAATATCGGTTATCACCGATAAGGTTTTCCATTAACAGTTATCGGTTATCGGGAATAAGGTTTTCTGTTATCGTGCCCAGCTATGACGGTTAGTAAGGACATGGGAAGGGTCTTTGAAGAGCTTCAGCACCCTCCTCGCTTGAAGCGGTTCAATTGATGTTACTCCAACCCTACTCCACGCCAAACGCTCATCACCCAGGTTATTCGGAGAATATCGCCCACTACATAAGATGGACTTCCACCCACTTCTTTGAATAACCCAAGCAGGGGTAAAGCTCGCTAAGAAGAGGCAACCGAAGTCTCCGGATGTGTAGGATGTGCGTGTGACAGGCTGATGGCAGGCCGAGAACTGATGTCACCCTCTACTTGCGACTCTACCCCCTTCCTCTGCCAACTCTCCTCTTAAGTGTAAAAGGCTCCGGATGTGTAGGATGTGCATTAACGATAGGCTGATGGCAGGTAGGAACCTTCCTCTTTGTAGCGCTAACGCGTTACACCATGCTATAGTCTGTTCAGAGCACGAAGTCGGTTCAGGGTGGAGCTGGTATCGTCGTTTACCTCTAGCCATCCTGCCAAATCATGCGTCTCTCTCTCGTTTCCCATCCATGTACTATTTGAAAGTGATATTTTATATATTCGGTATATAGTAAAGGAAGCTACATAGTACAATGAGTGTCGATGTTTAGGATTATAACAACGATTTGTATAAATTCTATGACATGTGGCAGCGGTTTTTTCCGACGCTGCCACGTTGTGGTGGTGTCGGCGTGTCCCCTTAGGTCCCTCCCCCAGGTCGAGCAAGGTCACACGTCCGTCACGGCTCACTTCCTTTCTGGCCACCAAGCAAGATGGAAGCTACAACCCCGACTCGCTCGCGTTCCAGGGTCCTGCATAGCAGGGAAAAGGAAATGCTCTATTACGTAAACAAGTATTTCATTGAAGAGAAAGCTTGTAATGGATTCGTTATCACGCCATCAAAAGCAACTGCTCGGACTGCAAAAGCCACCAACGTTTCCGAGAAAACTGTTGAAAGAATCTGCTCGAAACGAGGCTGGACATCACCAGAAAGTACTGTCTTTTTGTCACCACAGAAGAGATCTTCTGCACCTGTAACGGCTATAGACGATTTTGATAAATGTGTTGTGAGAAGAACAGTGTTGGCATTTTATGAGAGGCATGAAGTCCCGACTCTGCGAAAAATTCAAGAAGAACTGAAGGAAAATATTTCCTTCAGTGGCAGCAAAACTTCCCTTCAGAAGATTATACAGGAGATCGGTTTCAAATATGCCAAGGTTGATGGCCGCAAATTCCTTATGGAGAGGAGTGATGTTGCAGCAGCTCGCACTACGTTTTTGCGAGACATAAAAAAAGTCAAGCAGGCCTCCCAAAACATCGTGTATCTGGATGAAACTTGGGTGAATCAGAATTACACAGTTGCAAAATGTTGGATAGACACCACATCACCAAAACCACTGGAGTAGGACAGCCAACAGGGAAAGGAAGTCGTTTGATTATACTTCATGCTGGAACGAGAAATGGCTTCGTAGACAACACCGAGTTAGTGTTTCAAGATGAACTCAACACTTTTTGAGGAATGGTTTAGGAACCAGTTGCTTCCAAATATTCCACCAAACTCGGTGATCGTAATGGACAACGCTTCCTATCATTCGGTGAAGCTTGAAAGAAGGCCTACAACATCATGGAGAAAATCGGACTTGCTGGATTGGCTGATAAAGAAGGGAGTGCAGCCCCAAGATAACTCATCAAAAGCACAGTTGGAAGAGCTCTCCAAGAAAATAGATGTCACCACGACATACGTAATCGATAAGATTGCGGAAGAGGCAGGGCATCGGGTTTTGAGGTTACCGCCATATCACTGCCAGTATAACCCGATTGAGCTCATTTGGGCTCAAGTGAAGACTTATATAGCCAAGCAGAACACGTTTAAAATGGCTAATCTTAAAGTTCTTGTACCAGAAGCTCTGAGTCTCATCACACCACAAGCTTGGATGGAAGCAGTGCGACATGCTGAAAAAATACAGGATGAAGATGACCAACAAGACATAGCAGCTGAAAATTTCGTAGTCATTTGTAATCAACATCACAATGTTCTGATGAGGAAGATGATGATTAAACAACAGAGAGGATTAGGCCTACGGGGGACACCTCTAAAAAATAAACGCGCCTGGACTTTAACCTCGTGT